>NC_070641.1:6523768-6823768 GCF_947347685.1 Pleuronectes platessa
CACACTCATTTGTTTTGTTTTCTTATGCATGAGGGCTGATTTTGCAGGTCGCCCGTGTAATATATGTGTGGGTGTGCATGGGGAGAGCAGCAGATGATGTTGCAAAAAGCAGAAAAGTACACAAACACCCACGCCTCTCGTGGGAGGCCCATTTTTTACTCCTTAATTGAATTAAGTCAATTCCATTTGGTTAATGAAGGGGGGGGGGTAGTTTGCCTTTCGGCAGCTCCAGGCTAACAATCACATTGAGACATGGGGGTTGGAGGAGGTTGGAGGAGGAGTGGGGTCACAATCTCAATCCTGGGGACCGGTGTCTTGTCACCACCTTTATGACTGGAGTCGTGCAGCTGGAGCGGTGCCACAGCTCCACCGTATGCGGAGTGTCGGCAGCGCTTAGCGTCACTGCTCTGACCCGCGGCAGCAGCCGTGTGTGTGTGTTTGTGATTTAAAAGGCCTGTTACCAGGCAACATTTACCACATTAAAGGATCTTTTCTTCTATCTTATCATCCATCTCGCGGTGCTTATATTTAGTCCCGGGATAAATGCGGTGTCCCTTTACAGCAGACACACACGCCTACGCAGACACGGAGTCAGTGGCAACAGGAAGGCAAACTGGCTATCATACATGGGTGCATGTGGGCTTGTGACACTCACATACCCACACACACGCACACACACACACACACACACACACACACACACAGAGGCATATGCACACAGGAACAGTGTGATTGCTCTGCTTCGCTCGTTTAGCACTTCTAAGGCAGAGATCCCCAGAGGCCACCCATCACATCCAGTTACTGTGGCACACAGATGTGACCGGGCCCCACCTGGCTGCTCCCACCTCGATCTGCAGGAGGCACGAGCCCCATGTCCCCCCACTCACTCCCCCGCTCACTGATACACTGTACGGATCTCTCTTCTCAGAGATCACAAAGGCTTTCCGCTGCACGTTTTGTCACAAACGTCCCGTCATGCCTGTAAACTTGTCACACATTCCCCTCTATGCTGTAAAGAAAGTGCATTGCTGGAACATGAGTGTATCAGAGTCACACTCACTTTTTTCGGGAAGTGTGAAGAAGATCGTGAATCCCCAGCCAGCAGCCTCGTAAGAGCAGGGACTAATTTCATTTTCATCCCTGCACCGATTTTATCAACGTTTATGTAATTAACAGAAAATGAGTAAAAACGTGTCAGTGAGAGAGTGCCAGGGAGGATAACGGGTGGAATAAATAGCAACGGGCTACATTAACAGAAACCTTTAAAGAAGAGGGCTAATGAGACAGAGCTGCTGTGACTGAAGAATGCTGATGGCATCAGGTGCCGAGATGAAGATGTAATGGCTCGCTCCGAGGGGGGGCCGCCCCTACAGAAGCAAAAACAAAGGTGAGAGACAGATAGCGATACGGGGGGGGGGGGGGTGTTGAGGAGATTGAAAGCGGAGGTGGGTGGGGAACGAGAGGGTAAAGGAGGTGCAGGAGGTCTGGTTGGGTGATTAGTGATCTCCCGTGCCCGTTGAGCCTGACTTGTCACAGGTTGACATGGGATGCAATTATAGAGGGGAAGTTTCCCAGCCCCTCAGGCATGTGCCAGCAATGCTGTCAACGCCGGATGATGTGTGGGCTCTTGGCACTGCCAAAGGTGTCACAGGCACTTAGGTGTGCTCAAAGCTGCTACGCTCCCATGAAAATTGGCCTTTGCTGTCCCAGGAGCAGTGGGTGACGACCACGCGTGTGCATGTGCCCGTGCACACGTGCTCGGTTACCTTTGTTTGAGTATTAGTTAAACCCTACTCCACTCCCAACCTTCCCCTGGTCTCAATCTTTCTTATTTCCTCTGAAGCTACAAGGTAAAGCCACAACACTTGTGATTCTGCTGGCTTCTCATGCTGTTCCCACATCTTCTCCTTTTCCCGTATCAGCCTGCATGCGACTCTGCCAGCAGTGCGAGTAAGCTCTGTAAGACCCAAGGCAAATTACCTCAGCGGGACGCCACACTTCTCTTCCCCCTCGCTTCCTCCTCTTCCTCATCGTTGTCTCTTTTCAGCCTTTCTCTGAATGTCACAAATCAAAGTGTGTACCTCAGCACAGGCCGCGCGTTGTGGGAGTGCAGCTTAAAACCAATTCAGTGTCCTCCACTGCCAGATCCGTGTCTGTTCTACGGTGTGAGGAGAAAAAACTGCTCACAGAGTCCATTTCTTCACTATGCAGGGAGAAAGGAGAACAGACGCTTTTACCAGAGGACACAGATGGTCACTTTTGTCCAACCTGTCTTTTTTTTGTTATCGTCACCTTTTTTTCAGAAAATTGATTTGTACAAAGACTTTCATACTACCATCTACTGGCTTGAAAGCCATGCTAGTGGGCCATCAGGTGTGATTTTCCACTTCAGACAATTTTTTAGGAGGGGAAATGGCCTGAAATTGGATCCTCTGGCAGCTTGCAGTTCCTCTAAACTCGCCTTGGGCAACACAATACTTAGATGCACCACTACTCCTCTGCTATCATTTCCAGAAAGATCTGAGTTCTACAGATGCTGCCGCTAATCGAAAAGAAGGGGTCGGTGGGGAGATGGTTCCAGCTCTGACGCACAGTTACATCCTCAACAACAATCCTTTTTCTGCACAATCCCATACAAAGATAATTGTGTAACATCTTCAGAGGAGTGTAATGAGGAAGGCCAACTCTGGTTAAGTGAAGCCATGGAAGGTGTTATACTGCAGCCAGTTAACAGGCCTACGAGAGTCACGGGGGTCTGTGCTGTGCCCTGCTAGTGTTGTTAGCAATAACTGTAGTCAGCCGGCAGGACGTGTCTCCGTGTCCTCTACCTGAGGCCCCGCTGTGATCACACAGAGGGCGAACATAAGATGCCCTCTTTGCCCCTCATAGTTCATAGCCCAACACCCCGACCAAGAGGGCCTGATTAAATCGAAGGAACAAGGGCTAATTAAATAAGGTCTGATCAGGGACGACTAAATTATTTAACACTGCCCACACATACTGATGTCTCTTCAGATCCCGAACTAGAGACTTCTTTTTGTTGCGTTTCTCTCTCTCTCTCTCTCTCTCTCTCTCTCTCACTCTCTCTCTCACTCTCTCTCACTCACTTTGTCCGTGTCATCTTTTCTGCCGTTTTTTTTACGACATCTGCACCGCTTCCATTGTTCATCTCATTAAATGGTGCCATTCAGTGGCCATGGCAGAGTTGTGCGACTGTCACAGAAACAGATGTAGGGCCACGGCTGGTGGAAGATAACATTGTGTGTTGATTAAAGACACGAAAGGGAGATACGTACGAGATCCTTTTGAATCAACCGAGAAGGGGCGAGACAGAAGTATCCCCCCTGTTTACAAGTATAACCATAGGACAAGCGGAAAGGTTCTTTCTGAGAAAGCCCCCCCCGACTACTGCTCCCACCACACCCTAACCTATGCATTCTGAAATGGATAACCCTTCATGCTTTATTAGACCCTTTAGAAACCTGCAGGCTGTTAAGAGCGCTTTTTACTGATGCTGTGATCCAAGCGGTACGACCAAAAGTTCACAGGGAAACTCGTGTATTCATTCACTCAGCAGGGGATGGCATTTTCCATTTCTTTTCACTCCATGTTGTGGTCTTTTTTCTGACAGCGGTGCTCTCTCTGGGCCAATTTCAGAATTTCTGATCACCCACTGCACCATGCACATCTTTCAACTGCAACAGGGTGCTAACTACAAAACCTAAAGCCCACAAGAAATCACTGACCCATGACAGTACGGACTGGAGGTGGGGGAAAAAGTGCTCCATTGCTTTATAAACACCATATTTTGCCTTTACAATCTGTTGTCATGACACAATTAACCTTGGGGAAGGCTGCAAGCTACCACAGCATGGGGACATTCAAATGCAGCACTCAATATTCACTATCATTACAAGGCCTGTACCAAACAAACCGAATGAATCAATTTGTTTACACAACACCAGGCCAACTGGAACTCTAAAACGAAAATTGGGAGCTTCTTCTGTTCCCGGATGACCAGCATGTTTTTGCTGGAGCCTTCTACATCTGCATCACCACGGGACAATGCAGAGGCCTGAATGACCATCTGAACATGGCCTTGCTGTGCTTCACTGTCAGTAGTGTCTTACTGAGAAACGATATGACTCAAACCACAGTGTGGACAATACTCATTGTTCTCCCGGGTGCTTCTGTGGCTCTGTAGGGCAAACTTCAGACAGGCATTGTAGTCCAAATATTATCCTGAAATTTGTAGGGGCTGTATGTGAAAAAGCAAATGTCCCAGTCAGTCCTGCTGGGACATTTCCCAAAACGTTTTCTGGAAGTACCCTGGTCAAATGTCCGGAAAATGTCACCTACATGTAATGACTCGATGTGTTGATTCTAACATGCCAGGGACAGGAAACTGAAAGAATACAAATATCTCGGGATGAAATAAGGAAGAATGGATGAAGAAGAAGTTGATTAAGACATCAACTCGGAAAGACAACGATATCTGAGAGCATTTGGCGATATAAGCCGACGCCGGTTTGGATGTGTTGTTTGTCATGTCCTGCTCTACCCAGGTGCCACCCCCCGCCTGTTGGGCAATTGTTTCGGAAACGTTCCTGTTCTGAACACGTCTGACCCGCAAAATCTCTGTCTGCATTCTTCATATCTGAAGGAGAAACTCTAGAATATGTCCAGACCCAATTTTGTGTCTAAAAACAGCTCCAGATTGACAAAAATATGGTGAAGATCAGAGTGGAACTATGTACCATTGACTTTGAAAGCCTTTCCTGTATTCGATGGGCTTTGATCGAATTATTGCAGGGTGCTCAAATATAAATCTATGGTCTTAAGAAAAGGTAGTAGAGTTTGTCATTGTGGTTTCTGTAAATGAGGGACACCTCAACAAGCTTCTCTAGTAAAAATAAAGCTCTGAATGGGCAGGAATGAATATTCCCAGAAGACACTATAGGAATTTTTCAGGGTTTCTGTCGATGTCTAATATTGCACACAGTTGGTCCACAGTTTTTACAGAGAATGACAAAGATGAGTGAAACGATGGTATTTTGCTTTAATTGTCTTGATGTTCATCACGGTCGAAACCAAGTCCCCACACTGCGATATTCAAAATTAGAACAAGAGTAACGTTGTCATGGAAACACATATCAGCAATATGTGAAGCCCTGACATATCACCGAGTAAAGAGGGTCCAGGTACATGAAAAGCATCTTTTAACAGCCTCCACCACTCAGCATTACTTTAATTATTAATGGGTTCCAAAGCAGACAAATGAATAACTCAATGTGCAGCTAAATATTGCGACACAAAACTAGAACAGAAATAACAAAGGTATATGAATGTGCTTTTTCACCCTGTGCTTTAATGCACTGAAGCTCCATAGGCTATGTTGTGTCTGTGCATAATCCAGGGCATGTTCATTATGAAAACAACACTTTACTCCAGTGGCAAAATGATGTTGACCTTTGCAAAATCGAATACTAGCAAACCGTGTCTCATTGTTCAAAGATAATAGCTGTGCAACATCCCCTATAAGGCAGATGATGTTGCTGGCATGCCGAGTGCCAGCCTCGCTGCTGGGTGGGTGTTGGACCAGTGATGACTGATTCTCTATCTGCTTTACAGAGACCTGGGTGACAGGTTTCTGTTTTAGCTGCTGTAACAAAGTGTTTCATGGGCGTCGGTGAATTTTTACTTCATTTAGATAAATGATTGAGCAAAAATCTCCTTTTGTCTTTGCAACGTCTCGCTGAGGTTGACTCAGCACGGCATGTAAGGGAGGAGGAGGGAGCAGGAGACAAGCGGGGGGGATAATTAGAATGAGGGTGAAAAAGAGGGGAGACGGTAGGCCAGCCACCCCGAAGAAGCCTCGTTCATTCCCCAGGGAAATTGCATCACATATTGATCCATGCTCCCTGCATCTAATGGACACAGAGGGTGGAATTGCTGGTGGCAATTGGGAAATAGCAATGAGAGTAACAAGAAGTCATTAAGGCATAAAGCCCAGGTTAGTCACCTGAGGACCTTTCACCTGCCTTCACACAGTCCTCACAGTGCAAGCTGCCTGAAGAGCCACATACCGAGGAGTTAGATTACCAAAGCAGCAGGTTCACAGGCTCAGACGAGCATTTGTCTCCATTACAGCCCTTACACTGGCAAGTAAACAGGGGAGACAGACAATCATTCTACATTACATCCATGACTATAGCACTTTACATTTTCCATCAGCGTAACAGACTCCCTGGGCCATCTCACAATCCTCACATCCATTTTTCACTGCCATGTGCACGCTCGTGTGCACACTCATGTGCACAGATGGAGCTTTATCAGGGAAGGGATTTCCACGACTGCTATAACATTTATGGCTGATTCTCGAAGGTAAAAACAGCAAGATGCAAAACGAGGTCTGGATCCTAACCCAAATCTGTCATGCCATCAGTGACGTCGCACCACTTCAAAACAAAAGAAATGAACGCAACACGCAGCCTTGAGTGCCCGTCAGCGCCCATTCTTTCTCCTCCGAGCTCAACGTCCGATCTGTCCACAGAAAGGGCAGCAGCTACATTTCAACTGTGGCGGAGTTTTCCCCAACAACAAATGTATTCAAAAGGCTTTTTCATCCGCGTGCTAAAGCAGGGAAAGCAAGACTGAAGGCTAAAGCAAAGCAAATACAAAAGCAAGACCAGAGCAGCCTCTAGAGAGGGAATCCGTGATTATCATTAAAGCCGAAGGAAGTGGGAGGAACAGCTTCACAGTGATTTTAGTTTCTGGGTCTCGCTTTGATGCAAAAACATCAGGCTGCAGAAATGAAAGCCTGATCATTTTTATGTCCAGTATTTTCTGGCTTTTTCAACACCTAAACAGATTAACCTAACATTAAGATTAAACTCTGTTAAGTTTCCTTCAACCACAAAAGGACTCACCGCCCTGTACAATGTCAATGTAATTTTCAATCAATTCTTATGCCCCTCACAGCTAATAGCAACTCTAACTGTCTGTATTACATTTCAGATACTTCATTATTCTTTGAGGCGTGTGGACAATTTCACACATATCAGGCACTTACCTGCATGTAAATTATTGATCACCTACCAACCTCTCAAAAAAAAAAAAAAAATATCGACTCAGTGCATGCAAATAAGGTGCCACAGTCAGGCGAGGTATCCCACCCCGGTGTCAGACTGGCGGTGATTTTGATTTGGTGCCATTTGGATATTAAGTGCAGTGGATATTGAGCGCTATTACAGCCGGGGACAGGCAGCACATCAATCTCTGTCAGAGAAGTGGAAAATCCGCCTGCGGACAGGAGTCGACGGCAGGGAGCTACACAAAAACATATTTCAAGATCGTCTTTTCAAGTCAGCAATCTCGCGCGTGTGTGGCGAGTGACGTTTTGTGCATATTTGTTGAAGATCTACATTTGCTCTGGCTATTGCCCTGGAAGTCCCAGTTTTGGCTGCGAGCTGTCTCTCAAGGGATCCCACCACCACCGCCATCCTAAAAAAGTTACCAGATGAGCCACTGTCCTCACAGGAAACAGGGGGGGGGGGGGGGGGGGGTGCTCAGTGTGTGTGTGTGAGGGGAGGGGGGGTCGGTAAAAACAGACACAGAGAGAAAGAGAAAGCTCTCATTATTTCTCCCTAATTGTCCACGAGTGACCCTCCTGATTCCCCCCTCTGCAACCAGGTACGGTGCCTCATTACAGGCAGACTCCTCAGTTCTCCCAGGAGAAACTCATGAAAAGGCCATGAAAGGCTCCGTCTGACAGGGGCCAGCCAGACTGGACCAATTAACAGGGTTTTTCTGTGCTCTGACTCGCCACACTGCAGTTTGCAACTCATCTGCGGTGCGAGACTTGCAGACAAGACGTCCTAGGTCAGGTTGGGATGGTTTGTTCAGAAGGTATAAGGGCTAAGGGATGAGGCCAGTGTCATTCAAGCCAGTGCTTCGGTTCCATTAACGGCCTCGTGCCGTCCTGTTTTCCAAATTAAAAAACGCGGCTAACTTTTAGAAGGCTCATCTTTTAGAAGGAACGTTAACTGAAAATTAATTAGCATTGAGAGCAAAACCATTTATAATCAGGGCGAGAAAAGTCTCTCTTACGAAAACTGCGACACAGACTATTGAAAGTTTGCTATATAGATGTTTTCTGGTGCCGTGGTATTATTGCTCCATCAAGGCTAAATGTAATTGTCTCTGAGCCTCCCAGTACGAGGTGACTTAGTGTCTGTCTGAATAAATGACCCAGTCAAGGTGAGCTCCCTGTGTCAGGCCAGGAGCGTCAAAGACAAACCACGCAACCTTGCCACAGGGCCCGCTTTCCTTTCACCCGGAGAACTCCTTTTTCACTCTCCAAGGCTTGATGCATTCAAGCCCATCCTGATCGTTGTAATGACCGGTAAAAAAAAAAAGTCATTCAGAGAGCCTCCTGTCTATTAGTGACATGAAAGACAAGACTTTCAAAGAGCATTCTCCTTCCTCTTCAGGTCTGAAAGAGACAGACATTCTCTTCAAGGTCACATCAGTTTCCACTGGAGTGATTCAAAGTAAAAATCACCTGAACGTAAACAGCGCTGAGTGATAGAGTGGAGGACAATGACGGGCGCCGGCGACAATGATACCACTCTGCGCTAGAGTCGGTGACAGTTTCGACGACGGGTGTATTTGGGAAAGAAAAAGAGGAAAAGGGGCATGTGGGTGGGGGGGCTGGGTGGAAGAGGGGTACTGATTGGGTTGCCGTCTCATGGGGTGCATGTTTGCCTGCAGGGAAAGGTCACGGGAGGGAACAGGAGTAACGAGGTGTGAAGGGAAGGCACTGTCCTCAGCTCCTGGGCCCTAGGAGACAGCCCCAGCAAGGTGTTAATGCAGATGCTGCAGCCTCCCAGGTTCTTGTTTATTACACCTTTCAGGGAAGCCAGCCCGGAGTTTCGCCATCAGTCAATACGGCTGGAAACATGCTAATCAGAGGCAGCGCATCGGACTCCTTATTATTTTGGTGTGTACATGCACATTTCAAACTGTGAACATCTGAGAGACGGGGTTAAACTGGTGAAAAGGATGCAAGCTCCATGGGATATTTTCGTTCTTTTTCCCCAGTAATTGGCTGAGTCAAAAATCCAGCTCCCTTGCCCGTCCACTGTTCTGTCAAGGTCTAACCCACCAGGAGCTTTGATATGACCAGCTAACAGCTCCACAGCTGCATTTTTAGCATCCACACTATTATTAAATGTGATATGTTGGTATAACTGAAAAGGCTTAGAGACAGCGAGTAGGCTTTATCTGTCACCAGCGCTGTTGGTAATAGTCATGTTTCTCGGGATCAGGAGCACATTTCCACGAAACTTGGGCACTGTCTAAGATGGCCACGTTTTAGTTTGAAAAGGCTCGAAGAAATGGAGACGTCTTTTGAAATAGTTGAGAGAAACACCAACATTTACTTCCTAATTGGGTCTGATCAGTCATGACTCGACTACTAGCAGTAATTGCAAAATGGCTAACAAGTTACAAGGATTGCTAAAGCCCCTTTTCCACTGGTCAAAAAAAACAAGAACACCCTCTAACATCTGGCTTTTGTCTGTAACGTGTAAATTGCTCTGCAGGAGACACAGGCTCAGTAGATCAGCAGGGATGGAAACACGACTTCAGGGGGAATTGTTCCGCCTTCTTTCCATGTTATGAATTTTGTGTACAAAGTGTTTTTCTTTTAATCTGGGAAACAATGCGCAAAACCGATTTCTTCTTTGTATCGCACAAGATTCAACAATAGACAGCTAGGTGACAGAGCTTCTAAGTTCTGATGCATTGGTTGACATTAAACATGACTCACTAGGAAAAACAGAAAAGAAAACTCCTCGACTAATAATGGGAAAGGAGTCAGTTGCCTGTTTCATCATTGGTCCAAGAAAATGAAATCTTTGCTTTTGCTTTTTCGCCGTTCCTGTTAATTTTATTTTCTATAAGCAATCAACCGCACCGGCACCCAGTGTGACCACTGTGCATGGTGTACGTAGATTATTTCTGATATGGAGCTAAAATGCTTGTATCGTGCATGAATTGCAAAGAAATCTGAAAAAGCAGCACCTTATGTAGGTTTTCAGAAGATTTTCATTTCATGTGTCTGACCCGGAACTGAAGAACAGGATGTTGATTGCGAGAAATCCAAGGTGTTGTTTTACATTTTACATGGTAAATAGTCACTTGTTCTATCATACATTACTCATACCAACATCACACACTGGGGAATTTGGGGACAGTATCTGGCCCAAGGTACAAGGAATGAGGGAGACTGATCAAACCACTGGCTGTCCGGTTAGGAGACAACCCTCTGTAACTCCTGAGCCACAGCCACATTCACACTTGAAATTATTAAATTACCAACTTTTTTCAAAATATATGTTGCTATAATAAGTTAGTTGTGCACACCTGTTGGTGAAACTAATTGCTTGATGGGTCACAAAACAGTCTCAACTCAAGCTCTACACAAAAGCCCCATATGATTTTTAATAGTTTCAGTGACTTCATCTCATGGGATTCAGAAGTTAATACAATGTATATAATATGAAACATTAAACTTCCCAGATCATCAAATATACTAAATTCATTGTTGTGATCAATGCCTATGTCTTCAAGGACGTTCTGTGTGTGCATGCTTGCGTGTATGTGTGTGCAGGCCGTGCATGCTTGTGTGTCCAATCAGATAATAATTCATTTGGTTTTATATAGGTGGATGATGTATATTGGGAATGTCTGTGCTGAGCTACGGGAGAAGTAGGGATCTCATTTAAAAATGAAAAACAAGTTTGTAATAGTGTTGACTCATGTTTACAGTGCAAATATATATATGCTTCTGTGTTTATCAGTTTAGATTAATTTTAACTTTTCGCACAGCACAGTTTGCTGTTGAATCTTGGTTTTAGGACGCTGCCTTTCTGTTTGTGTACAGATGGTAATTAATAACTGGTGTATTCTGTGCAATGTATTTAGTTATATTAATTATTGTTGTGTATTATATGTTTCCTACATGTATCATTTAAAACATATGTCAATATCAACATTTGCAATGCCGATGCACCAGATTTAAGGGTTATTTTTTAAATATTAATATCAATCATTTCATAATTCATTGTAATGTAACAAATTTATATCCATAAACAAATTGAATATAAGATCCATATGTAAAGAAATAAAGGTTTGTTTTGAAAAAGCGGCAGTAAGTCATAACAAAACGACCTTAACACAACCTGACACGCTACAACCCTTGTTTTGTTTCCAGACTGGTCCCTGCAGCCTCGGCAAAACTGCTGTCTCTCCATGAACTCAACCTGAGAGGGGACCACATGGGAGGCCGACCCTCATTATGTATAAAATATCATTAATTAACTTTATTGAATGAGTCGCAGTATGGTTCCCTCACATAGTTCCCTCAGGGTGCATTGCCCAAGACCCCACCTTGCCCTGTTCGGAGCCAGTGAGCCAGCATCCTTCACATCAGCCCGTTCTCTGAGCCGAGGCTGGTTCTAGGTGACTTTTCTCCCCCTCTCGTCATTGCTTATAGAGCTGCCAGTAATTTATAATGTTGTGACAGTCAAATAAACAGGGCTGCCGCTTGCTGGAGTGAAAAGTCCTGTATTAAAAGGGAATCAAAACAGCTCCAAATGGGGCCTTGAATGGAAATAATCTTGGTGTAAGATCTGTTCGGGGCTGGCTAATTTAAATTTGTTCAGGGTGACGGCTTACTGGAAGAGGGACATAATGAAGTCCATTATCATCAGTGGTGCAAATTCTAAAGAACGATAACTCTCATTATCAGCGCTTTCCTGTATACGAAGGAAATATGTTCATCCATTATGAAATGTGCTGAGAATGACAACATGGAGCAAACATAAGACGATGTAAGCTGTGACTCCTCTCCGGGAAAAAATGGAATGGAGCTCTGCGGAGAGTGGACATGTCGGTTTTTTTGTACAATGCCTTCACTTCCTATATTTTAATGGCTAAGGTGATGGTGGTTTTCACTACACACAAGAAGCCCGTGTGCTGGTTTTTAACACAGTCAGGACTGTGATAGATGTAAATGTTGTATGCAGGGGTATGCAGCAGCAAAGCGGGCTTTGCTTTTATTTACTGTATCTTTTCTTGCAGTAATCTGACATCTGGTAGACCATGCCAGACCTTGAACACTGTCTTCCCCGGCATTATCTCATAAAAACAGAGCATGATAATGCCGTTCCATTAGACAAGTTGTGGAAATAACAATAAGTCATTTTGGCCAGAATGAACTGATAAACAGGGAAAGGAGTGAAGCCTCCAGATCTGTAACCCACGATAACCACAGCTTTATAAGAACCCAGCGAGCCAGGACTTGAAGCCGTTTCTAAAATATATTCACTTCAAAGAGTGTAAAAATAAGTTTGGTGCCAGAATAATCATCAGAAATAGATTCAGTGCCGGTGAAATGCGTCGTTGAATGAGCTGGATTACAGGAAATGGGAAAGCTTGCTGTTGGGGAGGCAGCTAAGCATACACACACACACACACACAGAGACACACACACACAAACACACTCACATGATCACGCTAATGTGCTGTTAACAATTTAAGAGTACTAATTCAGGGACGAGAGACTGAATCCAACGCAAAGTGATGCACTAATAATTAAGAAACACATATTGAAGAGTATTTTGCTCCATTTAAAATAATGAATTTGACACTGCAGCCTTTACCTTGAAGCTGTCGCTGCCACTAAAATGTCACGTTCAAAACTTTGAATGCAGCAGGACTGAAAGAAGAAAAGGACTGGGATTCCTCCTCCACTTAAACAAAAAAAAACACCAGAGCAGTGTTTTTAGGTCTGTAGTATTTAAAGGCTGATTCTGCATTTGCTTGGCAAATTCCCAATAAATGCTTTTTTAAGCATCTGAAAGCATAAACTAAATTAAAAAGAATTGATTTCTGCACAAGAGATACTTGAATTAACAATTTACATCCCTATAAGTTTGCGTGGTATCAATGTTGTTATGAAAGTATTGAAACTCTGAAACTCTAGTGAAAGTTCGAACAACTGAGCGAAGTTTCAACTTTTTAAGTGACTGATTTGCATGTCAATACAAATCTGAAACACTGCAAAATAACTTTTGAGTAGATACGATAAATTATTCGCTGACAGATAAAGTGCAAGAGTTTAAGGTTATTTAAAGTCCCGATGGTTGCCATGCAAATGCAATGGAAAATATTGATTTAATTTGCCAAACGGGTTATGCTTTCAATTCCGTTTGTCAGTCCATCAGCAGGATTTCGCAAAAACTAAGTAAAGCCAGGGTTGGCAATCCTGGAAAAATACAACTGATACATCCCACCCCCTCCAATCAGCCCTCTAGTCAACACAATGCCCCAAAACACAAGAGGGTACAGGTACATTGCCTGAAAAGTGCTACAAGCCGACTTTACCATGACAAATGGAAACTGGCCCATACTCGGTGTGGTATGGGCCGAGAAAAACTTCATTACGTTTTCGAGATGATTTGATTACTAAAAGGATCAAGGACTTAATTTCCCTTTCTTTAAAGTTTTTGTGGAGGAAAAAAGCGATCTTCATGAAAAATAAATAGCAATAGTAAATAATAGGTGAACTTTGTTGTGGCTCTGGACGATGATTCACATTTTTTAGAAACCAAAGCAGATTTTTAGGGAGGTGATCCTTATTCAGTTACTGTACTGTGAAAAAAAGACCCTTTAAAATATTTGCACGATTAATCTCTGTAGTTTTCAGTTTTCCAATGTTTCATATTGATATTTCTCTTCCCTTTTTAAGTTAGTTATTTATAATTTCGATTTAAATAAAACAACCATATTTATTCCGGTTTTTGTTTTCAGAGAATAAATATAATTTGCCTACGTTTAATGTCGGAAATTTGTGGGAAATTCCTGTGATCATGTGCTTCCGATGTTAGTACATGTACAGTATATGCAATATGGTGATAAAGCAGCCAATTAGATTGCCCTTCTAGTATGTAGAGTGAATTTGGGACCAAGCAGACATCTCCATGATGGCTCAGTGTGATGGATAAGAATCTAAACGTGTAAAAGTGCTTTCAAGGTTTGCACAGTAATGAAAAAAAGATAGGTATAGTAGCAACAATGCAAATTAAGCAGGTGCATTAATAGCCTTTTTTTACAAAGCTGTGATTCTTTTCATTCTCTGAAACATCACTCCACGTATATATTTGCCAAAGGGCGACAGATGGATGTCTACTACCCTTCACCTCATGTTAGTGAGGCACCACACACCACATGTTGATCAAGCAGTATTTCATGCATGTATACATATTAAACAGCCTTTCTTGTGCACATACTACAATCAGAAATTGAAAAGGTCGATCTTGTTTTATTCACACCTTTTTTTCTTCTAATGATGTTATCATACTGTGTTAGATACATACGGGGAAAGAGAGTGAATGGTTATTGTTATTGGCTCCTAAAATTCATATCTGTGCCGATCTAATCAGCAGCGATCCACCAGCAGGTACATTGGACGCTGCCCTGAGGGTGTCAGATGAACTCCGTGACTCCAGCGTAAAAACCTCAAGCCAGTGCTGAAGCAACCATCCTCTTCATTATACGGAAATCCGATGCCAAACAAAAGTCTCGCAAATGAATGACTTTCAAGGTAAGAAAGACAAAGGACACTCGTCCTCTAACGATGCATCCGGTCCCCTTCCCATCACGGAGGGATCTTCGTGTCCCGCACGTTCCTCTTCAACCTCTCCCTCAGGTCAATATTAGCACAAGGAACTCCAGCTACTTGATGTACCCCAGTCAAATTTACCAAACACTGTTTGACTCATGATATTAAATCTGAAGATGAAAGAATCGCCAAGGGCAAACAGCTCCTAAGGCTATACACTAAATACTCAGACTCTCTACTTTTAACAGTAAGGCACAAATTAAGAATTTAAATGGACCGTGCATATATGTGCTTCCGCTGTGAATATGAATCTGACTTTGAAAATATCATAATTAGTGTCAAGCCTGACATTGTCCAAAGTCCAGCAATCTTCAGTAATGTATGGCAGAGATAAGCTCATCCCCTGTGATTAGCAGGAGAAACAAGGAAATACAAAACAAAATGAACCCGAGAGAGAATAAGATAATTAAGTCAGGAGCCGTAGATGAGTTCTCCAGGAGGGGGCCCGGCTGAGGCCTACATCTATTTTACCTCCACACTATTTACCTTTGGCATATGATTCCAACTCTATTACAGCAGATAGAGGAGGACAAATATGACAGAGCAACAGACAAATGGGGGGGAGAGTGAGAGGGGTGCGGGGAGAGAAAGAGAGGGAAAAGGAGGAGTGGGGCGGGGACGGGGGGGGGGGGGCTGTGAGAGATAGGCAGAGTTGGGCATGATAAGGAATCACAGATAAAGCCTCTAGGGGTGCAGACGTGTTCCAGAGAGGAGTGACCAATCAAGATAGAGTGAAAGAGGGGGTAAAATTGTGATAAGAGTGATGACAGAGTGTAAAACGACTCAGTCAGCCCTGGCAATGGCATTGGCTGTGACCTCGCATTCCTCATCCCGCCTCACTGGAGTCCTGAGGTTTAGGACTGTGCCAGCTGCTTGTAGGACACCGTTTGAAACCTGCTGATTTCAACAAAAGCTGCCGAGCTGAAAAACCCTCCAGCGCCAGCAGCCACCGCAGGCTCTGACATTGTTTTTACATACGCACGATAGATTTCTGCGAGTTCCCCCCGAATCAAACGGGGGGGAAAAAGGGTCATTCGTCATCCGCCTTCCGAAATGATGCCAGTGTCTCACGTGTGAGCGTTTTATGACCTCGCTGACTTATTGCGCGTTTCGTCAGTGCCTTCCATAACACATCACTGCTACAATAAAATTATTTTGCTCATGATTAAAAGAATCCATCATCGACTGTGTATCGAAAGTGGGATGTGTGCGTCTGTCTCCTGCGTCAAAGTCACACACTGTGTTGACCCATTCAGCCCAGACATCCTCTCTCAAAGCTCTGAGAGAGTCTGCCTTCTGAAGTGGTTGAACAAACAACCAGTGCTGTTGTTTTCCTGGCAAGGACAGTCTGATATCAATATAGGCTGAAAAAACCTGTAAAACCCTCTAACTGAAACTAGGTCTGTTTTTACACACACAGTGTATGACATACCAGAGCTACAGTACACCCTGAACTTTGCAGATTCCGGGTGATTCGCAGATCAGCTGTCCTTCAGACTAAATAAAAAACATGTCATGTAATTTCCTTCAAAAACATCCCACAAAACATTTTACTTATATTGCTTCTCATTGGTAGCATTTGTCTATTTTTAGAGTGATTACATCTAAGCTGCTTTAAGACCTGCACTGAACTCCGGATGATCTCTAATTTTCTCTGATTCAGTGCGGGCGAGTTGATGACATTTCTAACATGCAACGGACACAAAATAAAAATAAAAATAAATAAAGAATACAAATAACAGGAGAATTGCACCCCCCCCCCCCCCCCCCCTTCCCACCGCCTTAACACTGCAGAGATTTCTGTGTTGTTAACACATCTGACGGACATTATCTGGAGCCAATGTCTGAAAGCGGCTCTAATGATCTGCCAGTGCTACGGTAAAGATTAGGTTGGGTTTAGGCACAAAAACAGCCCGATTAGTGTTTGAGAGAGATCCTGCTTGAAAGCATCCAGCACTGGGTGGTGAGAGGAAATGGAGCACGAGCAGCAGAATCCTGTGTGTCACAGTTACCTACTTTACATGCATGCACACCAAAACACCCTCAAAGATTGATGTCAGCCATGTTCAGTGTTTCAGCAAATGAGGGCATTCCTGGTTTTTGGATGAAACAAAAGAAGAGAAGAAAAATAAACCTCCGAGACAAAGGCCTCTGCAGAGCCCGACAACATCTCACAGCATTTATTCTCTCGAGTTATCACTGATCCAAGTTGTTTTCAGGCAAAGGGACGTCTAAGTTTTACAAATGCTGTTTTCAGACATGAACTCTCTGGACCCAATTTTCCAAACAATTTCTTTTCACATGTAAAATAATGCAGCGGGAGATGTTTCGAGTCAGACACAACAGTCAAAATTCTGAGTAGAGCCAGCAGGAGGCGGAACTTGACGTAGAATGTCCAGTTTTATTAACAGTACAGGCTGTGGAATCTCTCTGTCTCTCCAAGTGGACATCTTCATTGGCCTCTTATACATAGAAGGCTTCTAGTTTTTATTACAAGATATTCGTATTCTTCCAGTTTCAAGTCTGTCACGAGTTAGAACTTCAATGTATGTCTGAAAGCAGCTATAGTTTGAGGGGTGATTGATAAGTCCATGGCCCGAGGCAGAAGAAATCATCTTTCAACATTGTCCCATCCTTGATTTATACGTTTAGTCCAGCGGTTGAAGAGCAGACGGATCCTTTTCTTTTTTTAGATGTCGGCGTGTTGGAGCTCCTGAATGTGACCGGCCTTCCTGGACTGGGAGAGGGAGGGGAGGTCATCTCCCAGACACTCTCTGCCTCGTCTGAACCCAGCGGCCCACTTTGTCACCAGGCTGTAAGACGGGGTGATAAGCCCTTGAGACCGAGGTGGCGGATGACTGCACAAGGGCTGACAGTGTCCATTTTCTCAGACAGTGCTGAGTTGCAATTTTCAATTAGCCGAAACAGAAACACCCCAAAAGGTATTACGTTCAAACTTTCCGCATAATCTCTCAAAGAGTTGAACCGCACGCGCATTTAACGAGAGCCGTATAACTCATCTCCTTCTACCTTTGGCCATGAACTTATCAATCACCCCTCGTATAACCACTGTTTCATTAAGTCCATTTCATTGAAATATGGTGCGTACATTAATTCTTTTAGTGGATTCTGAGCCTCTCAATGAGGAGCCGGGTTTTATGGCAAGTTTCAGACACATCCATCACTGTGGCTGTTCTGTAAAATCGGATCCTCGGCTGTATCATCCAAACTGAAGGTGCAGCAGGACCCTGTCAAATCTATGCCACCCTGTATCTCAGGATGTTGTCAGGTGACAACAAGAGGATGGGGGAAAAAGTTTCTCGTGACAAATGTCTGCGTGCCACCGTGACGATTTCCTGGACAGGAACCTTTTCAAATAAACAGCCAGTGGAACAAACAGGACAGGAATGTTTTTGGATGTCACCGTAACAAGGAGTAGGTGGAGTTTTAGCATCCGTGTTCGGTGGCGTCGAGAAGGATGACATGTTGAAGCTCCTTAGTTAGATCCTGCAGGGAAACCGCAAATGAGGACGCCACAAAACACATGCAGCTGAAGGAAGCGAAGCTGATCGGAGGCAACGGAGGAGATTTTTAGAATCAAGTCAAAAACAGTATTTTTTTTAGCATAAACATGCATTACTTACAATGGATTTGTACATTAGATTCTAAATGTCTGCAAGATTGGACGGTGACACACATTTGAACAGATCAACCATTACTATTAGTTATAATTTGAAAACAATCCCTTTGTCCGGGCTCACCACAAATCTCAGACAGAAACTCTCCATTTTTCCTGCTGGCATCATACATTTTCATAAGCAGTTGAAGCAGGGGGCATATTTTGTTTTCTGAATAGTTGACAGTTGCAAAGTGCACACATATTGACAGTGATTAGAATCTGTGAGGGCTCACTGCCGATGAATATTCAAGTGCACCTGTCTGCGGCTGAGGCTGCGGCTTAACAATGCGCGGTTGGAGCGTTCACATATTTGAGCCTCTGAGATGGAGTCATGCTACACTCTATAAAATGGGAGCGTGTGTCGGGGTTACACACTGGTGTGCACTGATCAGAACACACACCTAATCTGGTTGGTTTAGTGTGGTTCCAGCATTGGGCTCATTAGCGAGGGAAACAGTAGTAAACATTCAAGGCTCGCCTACACATGCAACATGTTTCTGTTACCTTAGATGAAATGGATTCAGGATTTTGTCAGTTGGGTTTTGTCGGCTAGACTTCTGGTAAATCAGTCGAATTAAACATCTTTATTTTGTTGTTTTTAAAATTTCACATCTAAATCTCCAGTGTTGATAAAGTGAGTGGACACTGTCTACATACCTGTGTGTGCTTTTGCTTTTGCTAGGTCTGTTTTTTTTTTTTTTACTCCATAGGTCCAAAGAAGGGAATTCTTCCTGCTTCAGCACACAATGACATTTCAGATAAAATTGTGTTTCCTACTTGGGGACAAAGGCATCTCCTGTTTCCGAGCGGCAATACCCTAACGCACAGAGCCGGCTCCGTGAAGACGAAATGCTTTTCACCAGTTTGGTGTGGGGGAACGTGATTGGCCTGTGCAGAGCCCTGACCTCAACCACATCGAGCATCTCCCAGATGAACTGCACGCCAGGCCTTATCGCACATCTGCACTGGACCTCGCTAATGCCCTCGCGGCTGAATGGGAGCCAAATCCCTGGGTCCAAACTCGGTGCACAGCCCTTCCCAGAAGAGTGTCATAGCGGCATATTAATGCTGGCAGTTTTGGAATGAGATTTTGTACAATTACAAAACATGTCAGCAATTTGTGATTTAAAAAAAAAATGACCACTGCGACAAAAGAAGGCCAAGATTCTTGTTATTCTTGACACCAATCTGTCCCTGTTCTGCTGACACGCCCCCTGCTGAGGCTATGAGTCACCAAAATACCAAAATGGGAATGGGAACAGGCAAGACGACTGTGCCTGGGAAACACAAACAACAACAAAAAATCCACCTCGCTGCTCACCGCCAAAGTAGAAAGGAAATCAAACCCACCCATCTCTCATGCAAGAATATAATTTGCAGGAATACTATTTTCATCGAATGGAAAAGAAGCACTGGCTTGCCTGTGTACATTTTATAAGCCTGAGAGACAATGAGGTCTTCTATCATTACACCGGTTTAATTTTGTTTTAGTTGACTCATGTACAGTGATATAACCTAGTAAATATAGATCCATGTTTTGGATCGCTGCCTGACAAAGCCAGCTGGTTCAGTTAAGTGTGTGATGCTTTCTCTGGCACAGAAAGTAAAATAGGTGGGTGGGCGGCAGTGAAGCCGTTTCAGGGTCTGGAACTGATATCATTGTTTGTGCAATTTGAAATGTGATAGCATTTGATAAACAAAGACAAAAGGCTGATGCAAACAGCACTGCATCGTCATTTACCACCAACATCCAGTTAGTCAGAGCCATCGTTAGAGAATTTGATCACAATTTGGGCATTTGAGCTCTACACTGCTGAGGGCATTCATATCCAGCTACACAATAAGCAGCACTTAAACACCAGCGTCTACAAATCAGATTATCCTGAGCTGTTTCTAGTTTAGCTGTAAACCACTATCATGTGTGAAAATGCTGTATTTTGTGTGAAGTGAACACACCCGTGCATAGGAACTGTAACCCTGCCATTCTGTAACTATGGAAACAATAATGAGGTCACTGTGCTATTTTAGCTGGGTTTACTGGGAGATCATTACTGACATCACCACACTTCCAGCAGAAGTTTGTGCAAGCTCAGTAAGACAGAGCCTCGATGGAAGCGGAGGGAACTTGACACACGCCAAGTCACATTAAGTCGTGGTGTTATCGGGCTATAACCTTGAGTGATCTCACATGGAGCTCATTAGTCACTGCAAACAGCTCAATCCCATTAACCGCCGCGTCGGAATCTGAAGGAAAACGGAAAAATATCCACTTTTTAATTCACATTAATTAAATGTTGTTTGGCCTTCTGAGAAATTCTCCATCTCCAATCTAAATTCTTTTCTGAATTAAACATTTGTTCGGTGAAAGACAAGCTGTGCCGAGAGTGCGAGAGGTCTCCTCCACAGAACATACCTGGGAGTACTTTTTAATAAAAAGGTTCCCATTAGTGACTAATTGAGCTGCTCGTGTTGGAATACATTCCTGCTGCAATTTCTTACATTTGCAGGAAGGGGGAGGTCCAGCATCATTTGAGCAACCTATGATATTATATTATCTCCATCAATAAATACATGTTCATTAAATCAATAATCTAACTAAGGGAAGGGAGCTCCAACAAGTAAACCCAGTATAATGCTCCAAATTACACCCTAAAGGTAAAGGAGTAGTCAACCACAAGAATAAAGGTTGAGCTGCTCTGCCTGCTCATAGAACCCTGAGGACAGGGAGGGGAAAACTGCCATTAGCTAATATTAAATTTAAAACTGTAACTTTGACATTTACTGTATGTTTGAGTCAAACGTGTTCTTTTCAAATTAATAAATACATTCCCTAGAACCAGCAAGCTAATGTGTTATTTCCATAGACTCTAAGTAAAGATGGACGACCCCTCTCCATATCCTTAAATGAAGCCAAAATAGCCGCAATACGAATGCCGCCATCTTGCAGCGATGACGTCATTCGGAGCTAGGGTCTGCACAGAAGCAAACGGGATGGCACTGCAATTTCAAGGTCCCACCCATATACACAGTTGACCAATCACCATTCTAGTCAAGTCAAGCTGCCAATCGGCTTTTTGCTCCCTCACTGCGAGCTAACCACTCAACAAAATCATGACTGATTTCTCTCCTGGCTCCTAAATGGTGGAACGAGCTCCCCAAGGAAATCCGGACAGCAGAATATCTGTACATCTTTTGCCGCAAACTAAAAACACACCTCTTCCGACTATACCTCGAATAAAAGTGTAAACTAACAATTTAGTTGCACTTAAATGGCACTTACTTATAGCACTTTGTAGTTGGCTTTCTTGAAGAAATAGTACTTTCCTGATTCTTGTAGCTCTGGGTTTTGTTCCCTCATGGTTGATGTACTTATTGTGTGTCGCTTTGGATAAAAGCGTCAGCTAAATGAAATAAAATGTAATGTCATAGAAAAAATGTTTGAAATGACCACTATTTACCAAAGTGTTGAACAGGCTTAATATACAAAAAAAGAATATATATATATATATATATATTTACAAAGAGAATAACAAGAAAATATAAAAAGCTGTCAAACTTTCAACATCATAAATATTTGCAGATTACAATATTGCACTTTAGCAGATGAAATCAAGGTCTCACACTCAACTTGAATTTACAGCCAGTGAGAAGATGTAGGTCTTAGTGTATGTAGGCAATGATTTCTCAGAACCAAAATTATCAGAACTATGAACACTTGAACATAGGTCAGTGTGATAAGAACTAAAATGACAGAAACCATCTTATAGAAAAAAAAAATTGTTTGGCCCATGTCAAATACGCTAACATGGAGGAGGCAGGATTTATTATCCATATTGCAGCCAGCCACCAGGGGTCAATCGAGACCCTTGTGCTTCCTGTTTTGGGAGCTGTCATGTCATCCCTATTCATATAAAGTCTATGTATATTTCCAGTTGCCATATATTAACCTCCAAACCACAATTTGACAAATATAGCAGTCAGTTTAGCGTTAGTGAGTGTCCCCATCAGAAAACAATGACAGATTCTCTCATTTGTTCAGACACCTGAAGTGACCTGTTTTTGTGTTCACCTGACAAGGACCTCTTGTGGCCATGCTAATTATAATAGATGTCACTCAGGAGCAAAAACGGAAATATTGTGACGTTTAAGCTTCGCAAATAATAGAGGACGGCAGGGTGACTGGCAAAGTCGACAAATTGCGATCGCACACTTGATATGGGACACTGCTGTTTACATCCCTTATATCAAGTAGTTCTTGTAGCTAAACCTGCAATCATGTCAAAAAAAAATGTTGGTCAGTGTCACAGATGCAAATGTTTTGAAAGGCACTTAGGACAATGTGCTGGGACATCGAATGACGAAACGTTTATTTTGTTTTTCATTTTAAAGAGGCAATATCATGAGACCTGTTTTGTCATTTGGTTTGGGGGGGACTTGTGGGGAGTCATGTTTGTGTATCGTTTGACCTTGTTGTTGTTGTTATTCAGTGAAAACATAATTGACCCAGTCAGGTGATATGAGCGTGACTGCTGTTCTTGTGTGGGTCATTATTTCCATTTGTCCTGGTTATTTGTAATATTATTAATAAAAAACAAACATAGAACTGGAAATATGTTCTAAATTACAGCATTTACTCCACAGACACTGGGTATGTTTTCAATTTATTGTCTGTTTAAACTAATTCAAGGGATTTTGTTTAAGATCAAGTACATGCACTGACCTCTGGTGATCCTCCGCAGTTTCTCCGGAGGATGTGAAACAGATACAAATACCTCCGGCTGAAAAAGCGGTGTCGCACACATAGACGACATCGTAAAGCATGTCAAGAGACTTTGTGGTGATAAGAGCCGACGCCGGTGTTGATGTGCTGTAAACTATCAGCTGTGATCGCAGCAGTATAAGATATCACATTTGGGAATTTC
The DNA here is from genome assembly GCF_947347685.1 of Pleuronectes platessa. Taxonomy (NCBI): domain Eukaryota; kingdom Metazoa; phylum Chordata; class Actinopteri; order Pleuronectiformes; family Pleuronectidae; genus Pleuronectes; species Pleuronectes platessa. The sequence goes on from NC_070641.1 coordinate 6,547,119, forward strand.
TGTTTCATTCTAATGAGTGCATCTGCTGCAAAATAACCAGCACTTACACATGACTGCCTATAAAACAGATTATATAAGATAATGAGCTATTTTTTGCAATTGGGTTAATCAATAGTAGGGATGTTGTGATTAACCGATTTTTTACGATAACCGTGGTTTCATAACGTCATGGATTAGCAACTGTAAGAATTTTGAAATCTACGATATTTAACTATGGTTTCCTGCCTCTCGCGACTTACGGAATTTGAGTGTGCGCCGTAAGGTGAAATCTCCTATCCTCTCATTATAAATGTAGCCAAAATTATAATTCTATACTGAGAGGTAATAGTATAATAAGGACATGAAGTATGTGAGTTTGAACCAGGACAATATGCTCGTTGACTTTGTCAACACTTTGCTCCTAAAACAGAACAATTGCCATTGACCCTTCACAATAAAAGTCCCAAACAGATACACTGCGTATGATGATAGGATAGGACTTCCACTATAAGGCAACTAGATAAAATATTTAAATAGCCAGACGTTAAACTATAAAAACTTCCTAATAAAAACTAAACTAATATATTATGATAATAAAACATATTTAAGTTCATTAGCTATATTCGTAGCTATATATTGCTTTTTGTTTGTCTTTTTCTGTCTATAGTATCAATAATGGTGAAAACCGTGAAACTGTGATATTTCCTCTGACAATAATCTTGGCACCAATGATTCATATTGTGACATCCCTAATCAACACCAATCACTAATGTGAGTATAAGAAATCAGACATTTGCAACCGGAAACCCTTTTTACAAAAACAGAGTAAGACGATTCTTCAAATATGGTGAATGTGTCATTTCCCCACATATAGTGGATCTAACGTTAATAATATTTAAATAAAAAAACATTGTAGAGCTCCTTTTTAATTTGTTTATGCTGCAACTGTGCAGTGATTATTATGAGGAGTATGTGAACAAGATGTTGAGGAGTGAATTACATAAAAATGCACGACAGTCCTCGTCCGTCTGGGTCAGATTGTGGCTCATAGATAGCGACACTTAACAGTTTGCACACATTCTCCGAGCATCTGAGTGAATGTTGTCCCCCGTGTGTCGGCTCTGTCCTTAACCATTTGTACTCTGGTAATGACTCCAACACGCTATGTTCACCAGAACGAAAGGGAAGAGAAGATGGGGGGAGAGGTAAGAAAGGAAGCTTATTGTACAGTTAAGCTGCAGCTGCAGTTTCCATAACAACTACCTGCAAAAACCCTGCTCCCCCGACCATCATTAGAATAACATTTTTACTCGTCCAGTAAGCATTAGCGGAATCTACATGAGCAATGAGATGGGAGTAACACAAAAAAAGTGTTGGCGTCCGTTGGAGCTATCATTTGACAGCTGTAGAGGGGAGCCTTGTTTTTTCACAAGAATATCCGTCGCTGTAATTACAGAAAAGGAATTTGAGCCGTGTAGTTTCCCTGGAAAATGTGTGAGCCTTCCAGAGGGTTGTTGTGCAGGAGTTTGGCACAGCATTTTTTCCATGCCAGGTTTGGTTGACAATGAAACTGAAATCCAAGAAAAAACCACGCTGCACATAGCTTAGGGCTTAAGAGGCAGGCCCTTGATCATAACCGCTTTTATTCTCCCAGCAGGAACTCAAGCTACCAACTCAAGGAAAAAATGCGTCTTTCCCATTCAGCCCCTGCTCTGATCATGCATTACAATATCAACTTGAAAAGGGGATAACCGAGAGTTTAAAGATAAAGTAAAGCGAGACGAAACGCATTAAGTGGTGGCTAGTCCAGGGTATCATTTAAAATCAGCGCTGATGGCTTCGTCGCTGCCAGGCTGTATGGACTGTAACCTTGAGCGGGGGCTGGTGGGGCCCTGGTGACCAAGGAGGGGATGGGGAGAGGGATTGGCTCTTTTTGCATTCACATTCTGCTCAGCAGGCACCCGGGGGCTATAACCCTGACAATCCGTATTAGGTGAGCCAAAGTCACCATTAATATAGAGCACTGGGCCATACTATAACCTTACACTTCACATCTCCGGGGTGTCCTGAACTGAGAAAAAAATTGTACTTTCGAACAATCACTTGGGAGGACTTTCAGAAGTGACCTCTTACCAAAGTCAATCCGTTTGGTTTCTCTGTTTTTTTTTCTTCCCCTCATTCATTTTTATCTGTGTTTGCCGTTCCCGCTAAATCTCTCCATCTCTCTCTGGCTTTGCGCGGCGGCTCCGGCCTTGGCTCCGTGGCCGCTCGCGTCAGAAAGGCTGTCCCTCCTTCACAGGATGCATTTAAAGATTAGGGCCGAAACACAGGTTGAGGTAGTGATGCCAGCACAACTTCAGCGGCTCCGGCCTCTGCTGAACCCACGGCAGTGTGAGGAGGACAGAACATAAATTGGTCTTGTTCGTGAACGCTCGCAACACAAACGGTAAAATTTAAGTAACAGAAAAGGGGGAATATTGAGGCAATCAGAAGTTAAATTTCCGAAACAGTTTTTCTTATGTAGGCATTTATGAAGGAAACACATTACATAAACCACCGCCACTGCAGATGAATATTTATCCATCCATTCTGAGAAGCATCAGTCCAATCCGTGCCAACTACAAGGACTAGCTGAGGAACGCTGCAGAGGCCTTTTTGTTAGCGACTCAGATCGATATATCCCCATATTTCCCCGAAAACAATATCAAACAACTGTAGACTGCAGTGTGTTTGCATTATGTGTGACGTAATTGGTTTGAAAGCGGACGTTTTTTTAGCCTCCTGTTTGGCGTTTTGTCCAGCCCCATCTTTTTTGAGACCAGAAGTGGACCCTGACTGAGAGCAACCCACCTACACCTGGGACCTGCAGCCATTGGACTGAATGAGTCCATCACACAGTACCGACGCCCCAATGTACACAGTGCTTTATCATCAATTTGAATCTAAATGGGACCAAAATCTACAAAATGAACCACATGCTGTATTGAAACTAGAGGTTGAGACCATAAACTCTTCAGGAAGATGTTTGCTGATGTTGTAAATCAGGTGAGAAGTAGCCTAGAGTCAGTTTTTCAGTTATAGACTTCTACAGAAACTGACTCTGCCCTCTTATGGTCATTCCAGAGTTTACAGATTTCAGGAACTTCCATATTGGCTTCACTTTCCAGAGTGTATATCCATTTTTATAAACAGTCTATGGCTCACAATGTGTTATCGTTCTATGTGTGTGGACACCTGATGAAATAATGAAATGACCGGATATAATATTCAGGCCCGGGTCAAGCTTGGTGATGCTACTTAATGTTTTACAATGCAGGTGGCTGTAATTGGCAAAAACATAAGGCTTGGTTCAGATTCTGAGTAAAAAACAGATTCAGGTTCCAATGTGATCTCCCTAGTTTCCTCTCAGGCTCTGGGGTCAGAGAGGAAACTGCAGAGCACTAATGTGAATCCCTTTTGATGCCAAACTATCATGTACACACAACCTTCACACTAACTTATTTCCACCTCTTAATTGAACCCTTAAGTTGAATTAAATAAATCTTAGATTTAGTTAGTTTCCAATTGTTATTCGCCGTAGATTGGTCAAATGAGGCATAGGTCTAATTTAGAGATTCGATTTTTACTCAAGAGGATAAAACTCAGTTCACTTACCCAGTGAAGTCTCTCACTACAGTACAGCCACAGCGGATACAAAGACATGGATACAAGAAACTCCACAGTGTAAACTAAAGTGAAACAAAACCATTTATTTTTAAATTTGAGAACAATCACCATAAATAAATATGATCTTCTCAGTTGTCCTAGAAGCTGGTGGCTCCCACCGGCCCCACGACTACACTGAACGCCACCAGACTGGAAATTTGGCTCGGACGTTGCTGGATCCTTTTTAGGCAAAAAATGGGTTCCACTTTTGAGCACAACAAAGGGAGAGGGTGCTGTTCCTCTGGCAGGCAAACAACTGAAGCTTTTGGAGTTTCTAATAATAGCAGATGGAGGACAGAACGGGAAAAAAGGCTTTCCCTACATGTTTGTTTTCTTTGCAAAAATCTAAGAGAATGGCTGTCCCAGGGGAGGGTGGGCAAGGGGGGAACAGCCCTGTGTGCGACAGGAAACAGAGTGGTTTGTGGGTAATTCAGTCGTTTGGAAAAATACTTGCAGTGGTGTGAGAGAGAGGTGATTTCCAGTAATTAAAGGGTGGTGTCGTGATGTATTAGATGATGATATAATCATGAAAGGAAAAACTAAATATATCGACAGACGACTGTTTTGGGTGGAGATGAGTAGATTAGCCGAGTCTTTCACCCTCAAGAACAAATACTTATTTCAGGAGTCCACCGTATGAATCCTGACATAAGAGGAAAATAATTATTCTTTTATACAGTTGGTTCACTGAATTCTTTTCATATTTGCAGCTAGAAAACATTACATTAAAGGAAAGCAATCACTCTGTGGCAGTATATAGATTCCGTTCATATGTTATTCATGTTACATAAACATAAACCATATGTTGGTTGGCCCTGGGCAAGGAGGAATACATGAATAAATAAATGAAATTGCAATCCTCTGCTGTGTGATATTGAAAATTCTGTTTTTAATACAACTGCAGAAATACCTGGTCTGTGTCCGAATGGTTGTTTTTTGTATGAGTTGGATTTTGCAAAATGTAATACAGAGAAACTGTTTGTTTGACCTTTTTCTGTTGTTAGAGCTCTACAGTGGTGCATGTGTTTTCTCATCGGCATTGTTTACTGTTAAAGGGTCAATTCACCTTATATGTATTTGTGCAAATATGAGTGTTTGTGCAGAATGTCATATGCAGGGACATTTTGACACCATATCACAACACCGGGCCCCATGGGCACCTATAGCCGCTACTCTGGCACGCCCCTAACAATGTCAGGAGAAGCAAGAGGGGAGGCCGATGTTTGCTTCATTACATTACATTACATTTCATTTAGCTGATACTTGAGTGTTGAGTGTTTAGCTCAAAGTGAGGGAGCAACAAGCCGATTGGCAGATTTAGAGCGGATTGAACGGACCATGTCCTGGATGCAGACTCGACCCGATCCATTCGCAGCATGTTACGCAAGAACTAATGTGTTGAAATGGATACGGGCAGCCACCGGTTACCAGTGAAGGAGGCGAATGAGCAGAGTAGTGTGAGACCAGTCGAGCTGCTGCATGCTGGATGAGCTGCAGAGGTCGGATGGCACTAGCAGGTGGACCTGTCAGGAGGGAGTTACAATAGTCTAGGTGTGAGATGACCAGAGCCCGGACCAGAACCTGCGCCGCCTTCTCAGTGAGAAGGGGACATGTTCTCCTGATGTTGTGCAGCATGAATCTAAAGGAATCTGTTGTTTGAGTAACTTCATGCACTTGAAGCTGTTAACCAATCACAACAAGTGTGGGCCAGCTGTCCAATCAGTGCAGGCTGGGTTATTTTCATTTTGGTGGCTTTAAAGAGACAGAAGTGTTTCACAAAAAGGCTGAAAAGAGGAGCTGCAGCTAGTCTACTCAGTATTCTGGAAAACAATGTGAAGTAACAAATAGAATTAGGAACCTGAATATGAGTAGATTATGTCTCTTTTTTAATTGTCAACTGTGATGGTGAGTGTACAGAGGAAAGTTTACGAATATGTGTCCTTTGTGTTTATATTTTAGTGAAGAGGTCAGATGTGTATTGTTTAAGTTTTTATCCTTATTTCAAATCAATAATCATATTAATAGATAAATCAACGGTGACTTTTTCAAAATTGAATCTTTCCCTTAACCTAAAGAGTTGTTTTTAGTGTGTAAACGCAACCATTAGGCTAATCATTTAGGAAGATTCATTCCTTGAAAATGTTTCCTTATTCGTAACGAAACATAATTTTGAAAGTGTTACCTTTCGTTTAGAATGTATTTTTGGATTTCAAATTCAGTGTTTAAAAAACATGATTATTCTTATGTCAGGATAATCAATATGGATATATATAATTAAAGCTAACTATTGACACAATGACGCAATAAATGGAGTTATGACTTTACCAACAGTGAATCAATTTAAAATTGACTTTTTACTCTGATATCAACAGTGTGAAAACCATGAAGAAGCAGGTCTGCTGGTCGACTAGCTTTCATTTAAAGGTGGAGCTGCCTTTGGCGCCTGTTGCCCTGATTTGATCTCAAGTGCAATTTGATTTCTGTCTTGCTGTCATTGGTCTAACACTGACCAGCCCACTGGGGAGAGCAATGAAGTTAGTAATTCATCTCAGAAAAGGGCAGTGTCAAACCCAGCCAGTCGCTAAATATAATGTGCTGCCAGTGATTCATGAGATCTGGAAACCAGGCTCACCTTTGACCTTTGGCCTTTTTGGAAATGAGTAACCTTTGCCAGGTGACCCATTTGTGTCCCCACACTGGCTGCGGGGATGTGTCTTGGGTACAAGAGCGAGGTCCGCTCTGCCTTCCAAAGATATTAGCTCCCACTGTCGTGATGCCTTTGAGCAAGGCAACCGCGGCAACGTAGGGGCAAGCATGCTCCGTTCTCCGCAGAATTATTTCAAGACACAATATTTAGCAGAATAATTCGGTGATGGAGAGGCTCTTTTGTTCAGAAGTGTATTGTGAAGAAAGCACAGATTGGGAATTAGACTGCCAACTGGCTTCAGGGAGGGTCAAAGAATACGGCCCACCTGCCAGAACAGGGGGCAGATTAAACTCGCCTCTTCCTCAACACAACTACTAGAAGGCACCGTGCGCCCTCGGGGGGGTTGGAGAGGCGATGGCGTTGGGGCTGGAGGTGGAGGCTTGATTATAATGATTGGCACCTATGAAAGAAGGTTTGGGCAAGTGCACGGACCATATCAAAGAGGATCAGCTGGGGCACGGTGTGACCTCACTGTTATTAGGTGCCAAAATGAAATGGCCGCTCTATAGCCCCTTCAAGAAATCATTTAACCAGTCGCTTCTGAGAGAAATGCACGCATGCATGCACATGCTCACACTCATAAAGTCAGACAAGTGCACACACACACACACACACACACACACACACACAGTACTGTTGGACAGTGAAGAGTAAAGGTTGCTCGAATATATTAACCACACACTGAAATTGGGGAATGTGCTGAGAAATCGGGTGTTGGAAATCTGTTTGTCTACAAGCACAGAAAGGTTGGTGCGGAAGGTTTGAATCATGTTGACGGGGCAAAAACTTTAAATGCGTCTCAGCGGTAAAAATAAAATGTCAGAGCCATGATTTACTCCAGAGGCTGTGAGACGGACGTTGACCTTATGTGGTTTATAATAGAAATCGTACACGCTCAACTTATATTATTTCGGTTTCTAAATTGGATGAATAATACTGACTGAGGTAGGTTGGTAGGTTCGCTGAGTGATATTTGACCAAGTGTTTTCAACTCAACGTCAACCTACTAGCTTTTGTGCACAACTCAAAGTTTGATGGTGATTGCTCAGTTCAGGGTTTGTGCAGGTATCAACCATAGACTGTAAATAAAAATGGATGACATGATGGTTCCCCAATAATGAAGACCCTGGTGGCGGGCTGCAATATAGGTTCATGCCTCCTCCATGTTAACATATGGGAGATGGTAAAATTCATATACATTTGTCTCAAAAATGTTTTTGGTCATTTGATGAAAAGAGGTGAAACATCCTGATTGACACCTGTGAGTCGTAATGGGGGTCAATCACCTGTATCAACAGGACCTCCATATCGTGGCTCCTTCCCCCGATTGTTACTGTACAGACTCCCAATGCACAAGATTGGATCTAAGACTTATTTAGGAGGGATGGTTTATGGCTGCATAGTACGTTACATACAGTATGTTGTGTCATTAATTCCGAGCAGAGAAAAAGGTCTCTACTCTGACAGAGAAATGACGAAAAGCGATTTGTCTAAATCTCGTTGCCTGAGAAGTGAAGGAAGAGAAAATTAAGCGGTGAAAGAAGAGCAGAGGGACCAAACATCTAATATAAATTTGGGTTTAGTCCTGTGAGCTCGAACATTTAATCATGGATGTTTTTTATCCACCAGTGTAAAAAATAAGTTTAGTCGAACCACTTGCCAGGAGGAAGTTTGCCATCAATCTGTATTAGATTCAAGATTCAAGATTCAAGATTTTTATTGTCAAATGCACAACAATAACATTAAGCAGTCGCTGGCAATGAAATACTTGAGTCACAGGGTCTCTTCTAGCAATGCTCAAGTAATTACAACCAAAAAAAGAAATATAGAATAAAATAGAATATCAACATTTAAAATAGAAAATAAAATATATATATCTAAATATATATATTTACAGATGAAGGGGGAATAAAATAAAACAACAATAATGCAATTTGTAGTGATTTGCTTCTATGCTGAGACACAGACCCTTGTCATCTAACCCTGAAACGTCTGAAACAAGGTATGAGAGCTGGAACAATTCATACCTATAATAAATGGAAATATTATCTGGTAACTTTATTATGTTTTATTTATTATACTCAATTAAACAAAGCTTTACAGAGCCCAAGTCCATATCCACTTCTCTTCTGACAAAAAACATGACGCACTTCAAACAATCTGTGCCAAAATATGTCTTTGTGTCCTGTCTGTTCTCCGTCTAGTAACTAGAAGCCTGGACTTTACTCTAGTGTTGAAGCGTCCTGCAGTTTGTTCATGACAAATATTTCCTGTCACTTAGCGGCACCCGAGCTCTCCAGGCGCAGCCCCTGCTCATCAGCCATGTCTCTGTGACCAGTTCTTCATTTGTTGTGTCTCCACATTGGCCGAGCCGGCCGTCCCCTTGAGAGACTGCCTCACTCATGACTTCCATTGTTGTGTCTCGGCAGTCCTCTGGCCTTTGCACAAACATATCGATCACTTCCACCTCCCCTCCTTTGTCACCTTTTCTGTCCTGGGCTAAAAATACATTTTCGCAACCAACCCGTGTCGCCAGCGACCACCTCCAATCCTCTCTCCTTCATCCTTTGACCCCTCTCCTCTCCGGCGTTAATCCTTTTCATATTTCTGTCTCAAATGTTTGTTTCAGCGAAAATCCTTCTCTCGACCTCCTCAAGCCTCTGCAACCTTAGGATGCCATTGCTGTTATTCCGAGGTCAGAGATCTCCTGTGCATTGGGGGACGTGTTTCGCATTGGATTCCTTCGTAAAAAACCCACACATGCACCGACTTCCAATAAATGCTGATTGCTGTGCTATGAGGTTCCTTTAGCTCATAAATACACGACAGCCTGTGGATGTTTACAGATCCAGGCACTTTACAGGGGTCAATAAAATGAAATTGCTGGTCAAAGAAGTTGTTGGAGTATGACTTAAGATATAAAACTCAAACTATGACCTGATCTAAACAAAAAATAAATATCACAGGCCCTCAGAGCCCTTGTCCCATACAAGGAAAATCTATTGTCTTTATCTAATTGTACCGCAGGGCTCAGTCGTCTGTCCAAAACAGTGTCTTAACTCTGCCCTCATTTACCCTCATTGATGAAATCTCACCTGTGATTCTCATATCCTCTTATCGCACTGACAAGACTGACAATAACAAACGCGAAGGTCACTGCAATGACGCCGCGCTTCTCTTGAAAATACTAGTGGTTTTCATAAGGCTGAAGTAGTAGCAATATTGTCCAGATCAGTGGACCACATGCATACCCTGGGTAGTACAAGGAAGGTCTATTTGAGGGAGGCTTTGGTGAGGTCAAAGTGGCAGAGACCTCGAGTGAAGTGTCTCAGTCAAGGCGCCGCTGAGGCAGGGTCACCTGATGGGCAGTGGCGTCTGCTCCAGAGGGTACTTAACCCTGGATGAGGAGCTAATGGAGGGAGTCATTCAGAGCGGTCATCCAAAGCAGACTAACCTTACTGATTTAAATAGGCATCCACTTGCAAATACAAGGACAAGCAGATAACTGTTGAGTGCTACTAAGCCCACGGGTCCCATAAATAACACTCAACAATATCTATAGATTAGTTTTGATCTTCCCTTAGCGGAAAGTTTAGGGAGCATAAATTAGGCCCTGTTCAGGCCTAGTATTAAAGGGATAGGAAGATTCACACATTATCTACTCACCACTATGCCGATCAAGGGGTGGGTGAAGTGTTTGAGTCCATAAAACGGTTTCAGGGGTTAACAGTGGTGCAGCCAAATCCAATACAATTGAAGAACTTAGTGAACTATCTTCAGACGTAAAAAAATAACACGCCTCCATACTGATGGTGTGGTGTCATACGAGTGTCCGCAAGCCCCAACATTCAAATTAGACTCGAAACAAGGTCATTAACAACGTGTTTTAAATGTCCGCTGATATCTACCTACGAGGTGCATTCAGGGAATGTCGGAGATTCTAACGTCAACTTCTGGTGGACTTTCAGGCTAAAAAACACAGTGGAAATTACCTTGTTTCAAGTCGAATATGAATGTCATAGCTTACAGACACTTTGATGACACCACATGAGCAGAATGGAGGCATGTTATGTTTCTTCTGTTGTTTCATTACGTCTGAAGATAGGTCACTGATGTCTTCAATTGTATTGGATTCGACTGCTACACTGTTTACCCCTGAAACTCCAAAAGTGATTTGTGGACTAAAACACTTCCAACTACCCCTCCATCTGCATACGGGTGAGTAGATACTGAGTGAATTTTAATTTGTGGATGAGCTAATCCTTTAACATCCAACCTGAGCGATGTGATGCCAAGTTGATCTGTTTACACCTGACATGAAGATGCGTCCTGAATATATCTCCTATGACCTCTTGTGATCAAATCGCACTCGAATTATATGTTCATAAACACGTACATCATTTGTGTTCACGAAGTCCAAATAATGAGGTTCCTACCCGTTTTGAGTTTACAGATGTGTCCGATGACAAAGTTTGTGTGTGTGTCAGTGTGTGTGTTTATGTGAGCGGGAGAAAGCATGCAGAGTAAAGAGTGGCGTACTGAATCGCTGAGCTCCACATGAGTCAATGATGAAGAAAGATTTCATATTTTATCAAGAGCCATGAATTATTCTCTGGGTTAAATATGGTGATTAAGAATTCCTGCATCTGCCCCCCTGATCTGGATCCACACCAAAAGTAAGTTCTTTCCTGACCCTAAACACATCATTCCACCAAGTTTCATGGTAATTTGTCCATTAGTTTTTACTTTATCTTGTTTACAAACAAACACAGAAAACAACTATCAAACTACAAAATCACAATGGACTGCCCATCTCCACCAAGGCCCAACAGTTTCCTCGTTAAAGCACATTTGAATTCACATGATCTAGATTTTACTCTGAGTTGCATTAAGTTGTAGGCAGTCCTAGATAACAACCTCCTCAATGTGCAAGACTCTTTTCATCAAACATTATGAATTATTATCCTGCGAAAATGACAAAAAATGCCCCAAAACAACGACCCGCCCCTACTGTAGCCTGTGCAATCTTGCTTAAAAACAAACCAATCAACAAACAGGAGTGGGTGAAAACAACTTCCCGTGTGGGGATCAGTGTTGATTGTGGCCACATACAAATCAATATATGGATATAGTGAAGAGTAAGAATAGGTTTGATTCAGTGTGAAACTGTAGCGGCTCAGAAGATGTCAGCTGAGAGGGCTGTACTTTATATTTCTCACGTTAACAAAGTAAAAGAAATGTGGCCACATGAGTTCCAGAGTGATCGCATCTGGATCGGACAGATCTTCACCATGTGTGGTGGGATCCCCCAGGACGGGTGTTCACACCAGGTATGACTGGTCTTTTAAAGATAATAAGAATCTAAACTTTTTTTTTTTTTTTTTCATTTCTGGGGTAGGGAGAAGAAACAGACAATGTATGTTTTGAATCTTAAGAGAGTATCCTGACACAGATTTAAGCACACTGACATATAAGTGAGTAATCTGTGTAAAAACGGGGGCAAAAACATGCAGTAAGAAACTCGACAACATATTAAATCTGAACGCACTGTAACGAAAAGCGAGCTGTGATAATAATAAGCTCTGATGGGGCCCTCTTATGGCCCATCGATTTCCAATAGCTGAGATCATAGAAAGCTGGGGGGGTAATTACACTGTGCAAGCAGAGGTCGTCCTGAGCAAATATCATTATCATCAGATTAGAATGAAAGGCTGGCGCGGGTCGAGCACGCGGGGGTGAAGGAGACCCAGAGGAGAAGCTCCTCAGCACACACTTCTGACCCTTCATCTGTCTCAATGTCCCCACCTTGCTCCCTCCTCCACGGGTCAGCCCTGCATCACACGGACACAAACAAGAGGGGGGGCTGGGCCGCGCAGGTCAACAAGGCACAACCATTCATCAGTGTGAGACAAGGGATATGATGGGGATGATACCTCAGGGTAGCAAACAGATAAACAGGGGAACAGCAGTAGAAGGAACATGTGCTCTGTGCAGAGCTGAACCTGGGGAGTTGCATCGCCAGGTTCAGTGTTTTCTTTGGCAGTGGAAACAAGTTTCAATATAGATTTAAATGAAAACCTGTGTGGAAAACAGATTGAAGGCTGGAATGAAGGTTTCACAACTGTTTATTTGTAGTCTGGTTTGTCTGTTTATAAACAACATTACATAAAAATAACCGACCCCATTTCCACAAAACTCGGCTGTATAGGTCAGGGAAGAACACGTAAATATTGGTGCTTATTTGGGTCAGGGGGTGAATCCAGGAATTCTTAATGCCTTTTTTTTGCTAATTTCCCAGATTATAATTTGTTGATCTTGATATGATATGACCATAACAAATTTTGTAACATTTTGAAATTTAAAATGAGCCCCTCATTCTCAGATGTTTGGACTTAATTTGCCCTGGCTAGATGTTTTCAGTTCATCTCTTAGAGATTCCGGATTCTAGGCCACATGTCACTCACATACATAATCAGTTGCCTGTATTATGTTTGGTACATAACTTATGTCAGTTTTATGAATAACGTAACATGTGCATAGTAAAAAAAAGACAAAACTGGCCCTGCATTGCTGGTTTTGATTGTAACTGTCAGCGTCTGTTCCGATCAAAATAAATCCGACTAGAGAAAGAGTTCATGTAAAAAAACACATTTTCAAAGACGCATACATTAAAAGTAGAATCCTCTTCCTCTCTCTCCGAGAAGTCATTTGTGTTTGAAACCAAGTGTGAGGAAGCAGATGAACCATCCACAGATGAGTAGGTGGGAGGGAGTCCCAGCAGGCCCACGTCACCTCACCCATCTTCCCTCACCCTGGGTACTCCCCCACTGCCAACCCCCCACACGCGAACGCACAGATCCAGGGTAGCCCGGCGAGAGGTTGCGAGTGCCACTCTGACGAGCCTCTGACGTCTCTATCTGCGGTGCTCAGTGTGGGAGCTGGCCCGGGCCACCTGCATTAACATAAACAAGGCGTGCTGCTGGGGTCCGCCTGTCAGGGGCTGTCACCGCTGAGGACAGAGGAGAGACGCCTCCGCATTAACCTCCAGGCTTATCTCACACTCTGTGCATCTCACAAAAAAAGTGGGGATTAGTGCTCAGTCAGGAATTGCTTTTGGGTCCTTGTCACTCCTGCACGATTATTGAACTCGCTCTTCTATACTCAGACTATTATTCCCATCTTCCTCTGCCACTTACCCAAAGGGAGGGAATCCCTGGGGATTTAAAATGACAACCCAACCAATCTGTGTTATTTTTGTTTTCACTGCAGTGACACCTTTGGTGATAAATTGTCACTGCAGGGATTTCTTTGTTTACATTAGCCAATTAAATTAAAAGGTATATATATATATATATATATATACCTTTTAATATATAAGTATATGTATATACAGCAAATTCTATTGGTCATATGGAATTGAAACAGCCATTTAATGTTTCTGTTTGTAGGGTTCTCTATTATTTTTCGACACCACTAGCACAGATTTAAGTAGAGGTGCATTAAATATACCCCAAGAGTAATAAGACTGATCCACCAGCAGCACGATGCTGTAACTATCAGCGATTAGGACGACTATGTGTTCAGAGCTGATATCAACATGAATCAACACGCCAGCCCCAGACGTGGACCGCTCCCCGCGCTCAGCATTGGATACGATGGAGTGAACTCATTTAAACCAGAGATGTTACGATGGACATGTAATCTTCCTGATAACGATACCTGGACGTTGCATCCGAATACCGATCTGATACCTGTGCATTAAAAAAAAAGAAGAAAACAACTTCTATGATGTATTTCAACAACTGTAGGCTGTTAACCCTTTATAGAAGTGGGGATTGCTATCATTTTGGAATGGTCCAGCTCAGGTTGAACCCTTTGAAAACAAAGACAGAGAATAAATGACATAGAACTTCCTTCATTATTTAGTTTGACAGTCATGATTGAAAAAGCAACACAAATAAGTGCATCTAGGAATACACAACAATTATTTCCTTTAATAAGCTATTAAAGTACAGGAACAGTTTATTCAAATCAAAGACTGTTATGAGATTGCTCGTAATGTAATTGGCTCTTTTTAACTACCCACCCCTCAAACCTGAAGTCTTGAATACAGTAGACGTCACCATTTTACTTATAGTACTTTCCAGCATGAAATATAACCAAAGTGCTGATCTTTTAGTTCACTCTGGTTAATGCTAAACTAACCATTGACTCTCAAATAACATTACTTACAAATCTGTACAAATCAAATCAAATGCTGTTTTTGGTTTGGTTGTATCTGTGTGAAGAAATATATATTATAGACATGTTATCATTTCGTTATATAGAGTTGCCTACTTGCTGATGCCCACCTTGTCATTTTGGGAAGTATTGGTGGCATTTCTGATGCTGGTATTGCAACATAGCAAATAAGGACCTATTCTTTTCATTATTATTTATACAATCTCTCTACCTATTGCTTGAGAGTTTTATATCTCCTGAAGCTGAGTGAGAGCCACTACAATTTATTGAAATGTACAAACTTGAGTAGTCAAATTAAAGGCTCTATGGAAACTGTTCGGTGTGTTGTTGTAGAAGTTTAGAGAGGTCCACTCTGAGAGTTTGAAACTGAAAAAAGCTTGTAGCAAGAAAATATTTTTTTCATTAAATCACTATATTGAAGAACTGTGTTTATTTTCTACTCTGTTCAGTCATGCAGGCTACCAAAGTTTTTTTTACCAGACACCTGAGGGCATGAAAAACCTCCAAACTCCAGATTTCTTTCTCTTGCGGGGCCTCTCCTGAACTCTTACCATACTGTCTGCAAAATGACTTTCCTTCTCCTCCATCACTGCTGAGGCAAATCTACGCCACCTCTGCCGAAAGCATTCGCTCAGCGGGTTCCTGACAGCCAGGCGTTTCCGAATTACGTGGAGATTCCTGCGGAGGAGGGCACCCCGGTGTCACCGACTGTGAGGCAGCTTGAAGGGTAAAGGTTTCCTAACTCCTCCATGGTGAGCGCGGGCTTGCGGTTGTCTCCTTCACTGACAGAAATAGTAGGAAGCATCTAAGTTCTCCTCCTTTTCTCGGTCTGGGTATGTATGGCCACGTGGCTCCCCGCCAACAAAAGACTGCAGCGTTGTGCGGCTGCAGCATTGTGAGCGCCCAATCCATATCTCAAGACCTCAGGCCTAATCAAATAGACCGAATGTAGGGAAGGAGTCAATAGCTGCTTAATTACTAACGAGAGTAATGACAATAACAATCACGTTCCTTTCCAGCTGACGTAATTAAGGGAGGCATAAAAGGCATGCCGAGGGAGAGCTGCCTCCAAGCAAGGCAGCAATTAGGGCAGGAGCTGAGGAGGCAGCCTGTGGCAAAGACATGAGATGAGCTGAAAACACTGTCTCAGCCTTCTCCTCCGTCTCACACCTCGTCCGCCTTTCAGGCATCAGTATCATCAGCCGGTGCCACACACTGACAGCACTGGGCTTCATTATATCTGTCCTGCCCATCGGTGGTGCGAACACCATGTTGTGCAACCGGCTTTCCCCCCGCACGTCGCTGGCGGCTGCCATGTTTAATGACCCTCCTCCTCCGGTATCCAGCGCTCAGTAAGCACAGCGTGAGACATGGGGAAACACTCAATTTCTGTAATGGCTTGAAATGGAGTAAATATCACTCGCCCCCCTGCATTTGTTACTCATTCAAGCCCCGTTATCACTTGCTGCCTAATTTCCTGGTGCACTGACAAAGGCAGAGGGCGTTTCCATGGAGAGGGAACCCGTGCGGTTTTCGTGCTTCTCTCAACTTGGCACTCTGTTCATTTCACAGCAATTATCCTGAGTCATTCCACACATTCTGCCACAGAAACTCAAGGGAAGGACCTTTCAGCTAATTGCTTTCAAATGGAAATAAAAAATAATCACACGGCTACTTTGTCAAAATGACTCCTGTTATGCAGCATTTGGTGTGGGAAATTGATGTGGGATTCCTTTTAATGTCCCATTTACAATGCCTCCCGCTCTATTTCCAGATGAAAACCTTTTCTATAAATGCATGTGGGATGAAGCCCTGCCATAGTATGCGGCGTGATTCTTCAGTTTTCTCCAAAACCAAGACGTTGGTGGGGATAACTTTTTTAAATGCAACTCCTCCAGTCTGAAGCAGGAGGCGGATTGCTGCAGTTATCTTTGTGTGAATATACAGTACACGATTCACAAAATGCACATACAAAATACTGATTAAGGTGGCATGCTGTGTAGAGTAATTAAAATAAAAGAGACTGTCAAGCATGAATAATGTACCGACATGTGTTCAATATGGTTATAAAACGCAACATGCTTGTAAAATGACGATAAACAAGGTGGAAATGTAGCTGCAGGAGAAAAACTGCAGACACAGGAATGTCAGACTGGAGAAATTCAAGCAAGAGCAATCAACTCTTTACCTGGGCGATGGTGTTAAGGTTCCTCGTTCTCCTTACTGCTCAGTTCAAACAAAGATCGTGGTCATTAAATCCAGAAAAGAAAATCTGGACAATCAACTTCTATTTCCACAAGAAGAGAAAAGCCAATTAAGCCAAGAGAACAGATTTGTAAGAGCGTTGAGCTAAATGCTAACCTCCATATGTCAGCATATTAACATACAAAAATGTGAAAATGGTTCCAATTAAAAGGAGGTTGAGGTTGATGTGGACGCCATTTGTTTTGTAGGCCAGGCAAATTACTCCTGGAAACAGAACACAAACTGCTTCCATCAGGTAGGTGCTGGGTTCCAAATAAATAAAGGAAGAGATTCATGCAGGTACAAAACTCTTTCATTCCTCTGTCGGTGAAAGTCCTAAACTCTGGACTGAAGGACGATGTGAGATAAGAGACTGTTACATGCACCTGAATACATTTATGTCTGCACTTGTCTTGTACTGTGCACCTTAGGTCTATTGTGTGCATGTATTTGTACATGGAAGCCTTTGTGTCCGAGACTAATTTCTGTTAGGACAAATAATCTTGAGTCTAGTGAACCAACATATAGGACAACATCAACTTTTAAATGCCAGCTCATCCAATGGTTCGGATGTATTTCACTTGAAAACACATATGTGAACCTCATGCTGTTGTTAAACGAAAAAGTCAGAGGATATCCAAAGTGATTAGGGCTCATCATCTGGGAACCAGGAATAGAAAGAATTACCAGTCCAGCCAGTAGATGTCACTTTTCACTAACTGTATAAAATCAAGAAATCTGGTGTTGCTAGATCTGGTGTTGCTAGGTGGTTACCTGGATTCGTTGGGCACTATTAATACGTTTATTAAACATCAAGTCACTCTAATGGTTATTGCATCTCCATCCAATAGTGAGGACATACACAAGACCTCACAGCAAATGATCCAATAGCGGTTCAGATATTTAAGTCTGGATGAAAGTCATGCTCAGACTCCCCAACATGAAGCCATGCTGCTGCCCTCACCTTTGCCAAAAAGAAAAACGTCAGTCTTCACTATTTCCTTCCCCCTTCTCAAAAATAATTATTACGATTTTCCACTCCGTTGCTGCAGTCTAGCTCTAACTGAGTTATTCGCCGGAAAAAATCTCTTCCCTGTCAATACATATCAACCGTTGTAATATGAGCTGCAGCGGGCCATTCTTTCGGGTTTAGCGAGCCTCATATTTTTGGGGCTTTTGAAGGCTGGCAGGCAGGCAGAGTGGTGCTGATGTGTTGACGTATGGTGGGAGGAAGGAAGAGGCAGCTGCTGTTCATCTCCATGAGAGGAAGGCCACTCTGAGAGGATGAGTGGAGAGGGGCCTTTCAGAAGATCTCTGAGTCAGAGCGAGTGGGGAGGCATCAGGATATTATTAGGGAGGTGTGCCTGCTGCCCTGCTATTATTGCAGAGATAAATGGTTCTGCTGCTTTCGACCAAAGATACACCTGCCCTGTGTTGTTCCATCAGGTGTTACGTGCGAGATGTAGAAGAGATTTGATACTATCAAACCTATAATTCCCATCAGATTATAGGCCTGATGGCACCTCTGATTGCTGCGGAGGGGACAAAGGCCATCAGGCGCTGAACGATGTCGCTCCATGCCACCAGAGTGAGGGAGATTTTCAAAAGGAGGGCGAAATATGGACTTGAATCTTTGTTTAACATTCACAGCAGTTAGGTCTGTTATCTCCTCGTCTTCTGGTGCTTTTTAGTCACCTGAAACTGTAACTATATAAAACAGAGCGTCCAATAAAAGACACCCAGCCGGAGGTCGGCCTTTTTTTTTAACTCTTTTGAATTCCTCAGCTGACCGAGGCTCTACAGACTCTCTATTATCTCAAGTGAAACAGCCACGCTGCACTTAATCTCTAGTTTAAATGCACTTAAGTAAATGATTGAATGTATAGCACAGGAACTGAAATGTCACTGATGAGCTCCTTTTTGAAGCTTTGTGTAAAACATAAAAGGCACGAACGGAAATGTTAATGAATTGTCTGAGGAGTAGAGGATCGGAGGAACCAAACGAATTTCATATCACACCTAAAGACCTGGCATTTAATTAAAGTGGCCTGAAAAACGGCTGCCTGGTTGGCTGACAACAGTTTCTCTTGAAGCAAATTAAAGAAATCAATTACTGCCGTGTGAAAGTGTAATGCCAGCACACTGGAGCCCCACAGCGCCACAATGAGACACCAGGCCAAGGGGAGAGGAGCGAGGAGGAGGGCGCCTCCTCTGTGCCACATCTGACTGGCTGGGCTACAGAGTTTATCACGTCAACCTGTTACAGGCAACAGAGCCTGAAAGGGCCCACGCGCTGGAATGAAGCCGCAAATCAGCCGAGCTGCCTCCACAAGCCCGAGCCTCCTCCACTCTGCTCCCAGTTACTCATTCTCTCACCTTCATTCCCCCTCTCTGCGTCTCACATACACACAGTGCACACACGGAACAGATGCTCGGGTTAAAGATATTCCAACATTATCATGGGCATTTATTATACAATGCATATGGCATCTTGGCTCGTCATCGTTGCACCAGACACTGTGTATAAAGATGGTCCTCAACAACTGCAATGTAACGCTTTTTAAAAAATATATTATTTGGGCATTTCACCTTTATTTGACAGGACAGTGCAAGCGTGAAATTGAGAGAGAGAGAATTGGGGAAGACACGCAGCAAAGAGCCAGAAACACAAGAACACTTGAGCATACATCAGTGTGATAAGAACCACCTCAAATGAAAGAAACCATCTTGGAGAAACATGAAGCCATTAACATGGAGGAGGCTGGGTTATCACCAGAGGACGATAAAGATGATTTGGCTTCACTTTTGGAGAGCATTCATGAGTCCATCTTTATATCTATGGTTGTACCTTTACACTACAGATGTCTGTGGGAGCCACAACTGCATTGCAGTTTAGTACAAATATGTTGTCGCTTCAGGGGGAGGCTGATTTTAAAACATGTCCATCACCATCAAATATTTCTAAAAACAATCAATATCGAATACAAGGTTTGCCATGAAAGGACATTCATGCTCCCCAGGATGAACCATTTGCACTTTAGGCAGGACTTTCAACCTCAGCACAACCTGTACATCTCAAGCTACTGGTGCTACTTAGCATTATAGTTGAACTGGTGTTTATTTGGTTTAATTTTGTAGTGCCTTAGACTATTGATAGGGCAAGATTACATACTGCTACTTTTTGTATAATACTACCGCACTAAAACCCGTTGGTACATGGTAAAGATTTAAATAAATAGAGGAACAGGTGACAAAAATAGATTCAGATTTGACAAGAAACCTTGCGTGATCAAATAGGATTCAGTGGTGGGGTTTTTTGGGAGGACAACTCTCTGCTGAGGATAGAAACATGTCTAACACACAAGTGCCACTAGTTAAGGTTTTTGTCCACCCGCCCTTCATTTCCTGTATTCGAAGGTCTCAGCAGCTTTTGAGTCTGGCTTTTGAATTTCAGAAGCATTTTGATCCTGACAAAAAATTACAAATGCACAATAAGAACTGATTTAAGACTTTTTTTTTTATGCATGAAAACAGTCAATCAAAATATTCATGAACAAAAAGTTAAATGTTTCCACAAAATGTCGAGTTTCCATTAAAAATATCCGCAATTACGTATCCCAGGGTTAGGGTTAGACAATCTTATCATACCTGGTAATTTTGCCATTGACGTGGTAATAATACGCTGCCTGGAATCTTTGATGGTGAAGCCTTTAGCTGATTATTAACTAAATTTCTATTTTTTTCCACTTTCTGATTTGCCACTAAATAACTGCAGGAGAATGAACCTCGCCGGAGAACAAAGAGAGAAGAGTCATGTTTATTTGACAGATTGTGTTCAGAGAGCGAATGAGGAATTAGTGAAGAGGAAAGCTGATACACTGCAGGTTAACAACTGTTCGGTTTAGGATGCAGGTAGAAAGAAGATGATTGCATGCTAGGGGCTCGCTGGGGGTAGAGTTGCCGTATTAAAGGGAATGTCTGCTGTCACAATTCTCCTGTTCGATTTGAATACAGTATGTTACATATACTGCGCCATTCAGCCGGAACTGACTGCCACCCTTTCTAAATGTTAATCTCCTTGTTATCAAATCAAAGTCGACGCACACAACGGAGGGCCGCACTCACATATAGGCTTTGTCCAAGGGTAGAGACGCACAAGCCAAGGTCAGTGTCAGTATAAATCCAGTTTGATGGAAGTGCTGACATGGACATTTGACTGCTAACGCGACTACCAGCTCGCAACAATAACATTACATGTGAATGAAATAGATTACATGTATTTTAAAACATAGCTTCACCTGTGTGAGTTCGCCGTGCGGGTGAAGCTCTGACCCTGAGCGCTGCCCTGAGCACCATGCTGTCATCACATGTTGACCATATGTGGGTGTGTACCGCACAGGGCCGGTCACATCAAACACACACACACACACACTGACACACACACAATCTCTCAAACCCACCTCAACCTCTCTCAGTTTCAGCACGGCTGTTTGACAGGTGCGAACAAGTCCTCACTGCAGCCGCCACATCGCAAGATCCAACCTCCGTCATACCACCTATACAGTTTCCCTGTTTCCCTCAAGGCTGATTTATGCTCAACGCTAGATACGTATACGTAGCCTTCTTCTCTTGAGTTCTTTTCATCCGTATTTGTGCACACCTTCTGAAAGCTAAAGGATTAATGCGAAAAAGAAGGAAAACCAAAGGAAACATGGTGTGGGGGGGGGGGGGCAGTATAGCCAATAGTTCCAGTGAGATGACTATAGGACATAAGGAAGACACTTTAACAAAAGCAGAGATTTTTGAGGAGAGACTTTGCTCTCCTCAAGACTTTGCTCTCACTTCGTTGGTATGAAACTACCGGCGTTTACATGATGTTCCTTTCCGCCGGCACAGGGACAAAGAGTTACTCCAGAACAGCAGGGGGGAGATTGGACAGGAATTCAAAGTGAGTGAGATGGTAGCGTAAGAAAAAAGTCCAGGACCATGACCGGCCACTTTGTTCGAGCCTACTACTCTCTTCTGTGCAGACCTCTGGATGTAATGCTTAACAACCATGCCAACATAAAGGCCATATGCATGTGTGTGGGCAGTGGAAAAGACATTATTTGAAATGACTGTTCCACGAGTGAGCCCGTTGGAGGCTGTAGACCTAAACTTACAACATGCTAAACACTGAGGAGTGGAGATGTGGCGTATGTATGATGTTCTTATGCTACCATTAGGGATTAGCCATTTATATTCAATGGAAACACTCAGTGCCGATGCAGGAAGTCGGCAGTGAAGAGGTGCTTGGGTTTATAAAGGAGCTTTTCACTAAGTGTTGAAACAGTACATCTAATGGAGCCTGTAGAGGAGGTCACTGGTGAAGGACATACTTTCCTTTTTGCATATACATGCAGTAACTCACTTTTTGACCACCTGGGGAGCAGCGGGAAACCAGCTGTCTTCACAGCATTGACATATCGTTACCCTTTAGGTTGGTGTATTAAAGCTGTTAGCAGGTGCCTGTATAGATGTTTATTTTTTGCATTGTCATGTTGTAAAACACATGGAAATCTTAACAAACAATTAAACAAACAGATCAGCATCATTCATGTGGAAATGCGTTTCTGGTCACTCGATCTCCTCAAACCGATTCTGCAGGTGAATCTACACAATCTGTGGGCAAAGGACAGGATTTTGGGGTCGGAGGCCCTCTGGTTTCCATTTGTAGTTTGACCAATCACCTTCGAGCAGGCTTGGTTGCCCACAGGTCAACAGTCTGTGTGGAGAGCAAAGGAAGTAGAACACAATCACCCAAATGCATAGGCTATCATATTTTTAATTCATCAGATTTTGTTTGTGTTTCGTCGGACTGTAAACAGTGTATGGGGCAAATGAAGTATGAAGTTTTGATTTGAATATCCATTGTCTATACCGGAGTTTCCAAAATACTGGTCATTGTCCCCAGAGGCTATTTCGTCGTCAAACGTTAGCCAATGGGCTCTGAGATTGCTGGACACTATATAAATTAAGTCCAATATTCAGTCTCTTTTTTCATTTTTTTTTATCTCCACCGATGAAGTCCGATGAAAGCTGCTCAGTACTTTGCTTTGTCCTTACATCTCTGACTGTGTGCCCGCTGTGTGGTGCTGAGCAGGTAGTCTACATTCATTATATGGGCGGCTGTGGCTGAGGGGTAGAGTGGTCATCCTCCAACCTGAAGGTCGCCGGTTTGATCCCCAGTCTGACCCATCTGCATGCCGAAGTGTCCTTGGGCAAGATGCTGAACCCCGAATGGCCCCCCCATAGAATAAAAAAGTGCTGTTAATAGATGCACTGTATGAATGTGTGTGTGAATGGGTGAATGTAAAACTGTACTGTAAAGCGCTTTGAGTGGTCATCAAGACTAGAAAAGCGCTCTATAAATACAAAGCCAAAGCCATTATAGGCAGCAGTCACACTTTGGTAAAATAGCCCAAAAACCAGGGGCCTTGCAGTTAATGGTTTACTGAAGTAACAAATATCACTTGAGTTATCTAGTCAGGTCTAAATTATTTTGGGTCATAACTTGTGCCTTTTACAAGTTAATCAATAATAACAAATATTTGAATAGCTGGCAAAATGTAGAAACTTGGAAAAACAATATCACCAAAATCCAAGTAGAGAATGTTTATTTGTGTGTATAATTCGCAGAATAATCAGCTAAATGATTTGTTTATCATGAATTTTGTGTCCAATTTGTTATGGACGTTTCCTCCCGTACATGTAATTTGCTAATGGGAAAATAATAACACCTCCAGTGGAGTTTTCCTGCGGTTTGAAGCTTTACGCTTGGACTTGCTTGCATGTAACCCGATAATGAGCCACTCATGCATCAAAAGTTTGTTTGCTCACAATTCAAAACACATCGATTTCAGCACGCTGGCATGAACTTGATGGTCTACTTCCAGTCACAGCAGGGAGAGGAAACAGTTTGCCATTCAAACGCGGCGTGAGCAGAATACAGATGCGGTTAAAAATGTATTTCCCACTATAAAGGAGATGGTGGTTGCTTGTTTTTTTTTACATTTGGCACTGACTCCTCTTTTCATCAGATATTCTGATTTAAGATTAAGCGTTTTATATGTGTTGTGGAAATTCAAATGTTGAACAGTTTGTTTGTTTGTGAGATGAGATCGTTAATGACACGTCTGAAGTATCTCCACCCTTGAAAATGGTGCGATACATAAAACTTTTACTGACTTCAGATATTTATAAGGAATTCTGTATTTTATTAAAATAAAAACATAATTTTATACCACAATAGACATTTAGTCCTAAAGCACAAAGATTAAAATAAATCCTAACATACATACCACACTGAGGTCCCCAGTTATATTTTCTGTGGATACAAAGTCTTAAAAGAACCTTTGGTGTTTGTGTTTCTATGTCGATCTCAAAGGACTAACGACTCATTAAACTGCACCTAAATGTGGCACTGATGCATCTGAGGACAGCCACTGGAACAAACTCTTGATTGTTTCCTTCTGCCCGTTTATTTCTGATTAACAACCTTAATCGAACGAGAATTACCTCCAATCTCGGGCCCACAAATTTGGATCAACTGATTAATGAAACACTAGTGGTTTTGGACCTGTATTGGAACTTACTCCCAGTACATATTAGAAATGCATCCTCTTGCCTACATATTTAAAGAACTGGTTAAAAACGTATATTCGTATGATGTTGCTCTTTGAATCATTTTATTTTCTTTTGTTGTATTCTTCTTTCATACATTTTATTGTTTTAACATCTTAATATGTTCTGTTTTAAGCTACTGTTGTTCTGATTTATGGGAAGCACTTTGAGCTGAGAGGTTTATATTCATAATCATTATTACTATTGTCGTTATTATTAATATTATTGCTATTCTGGTTATTATAACTCCCTTTATTCTTTGGACCGCATGAGGTTCTACCAAATATATATATTCAATAAATAGTGAATACGGCTCCTCTCTCATTCCTATTGTATCCAATTACTAATTGATTTTGGAAAATTATGCATTTGGTCTATTGATGTTTCAAGGCTCTCTGATGCATGATGAAATAGCTTCAGTATTATCTTTTGATTTGTCAAAGCTTGTGTGGCCGTGAGTGTGTGTGTTTGCTCAAACGGCTTCAGCCATTAACTGAACTAATAGTTTTCTCTCTGATTGGATGATTTACCGTGCATCCATGCACTGTGCATAGACTGTGGATCGAGATGAAAGACAGATCTTCAGTTCCTCTCACGAACAAGAATGAAGCCAACATTTCTCAGATATGAATGCTGCCATCTTACACTGGTGACGTCATTTGGAGCCAGAGCGGAGTCGTGGTCTCAAGGTCCCAACAAACATCAGTGTGATAAGAACTACCTGATATGACAGAAAACATCTTAGAGAAACTTTTAGACTTTTAGTTTTTTAGTTTGGTCCATGTCCCATCTGCTAACATGGAGATTTCCCATCTTAAATACAGACTATAGCACTGTATTTGGAACTGGTGTAATTTTGGTACAGGATGATGGTTCAGTGGAGAGGAACGTCCTATTAGAGGAAACCAACTGTAAATGAGACGGCGTGTGGAGTGAAGAGTACCCAACACAAGATAGCAAAAGAAGAACACAAAAAAGAAAAGATAAAATCCTTTCAAGCAAGACCTGGGTTGACTCCTTTTCATTTCGCTATGGTGAATGATTAGAATCAGAGTTATTTTTTATATATATATCAGAGGATTTACTGATATTTACAGAATGTAAAATTGTATAGATGGTTCCAAGACTGTATAAAAGTTAGCAGAAGCTATACAATGATACTGTATGTTTATCCTTGGGAACACAAAGTTCTTCATTTGTGTATCATTACTGCACATTGTCAAACTGATGAATCTGTTGTGGTTTTCCAGCTGTGATATGTGTAGTGCAATGGTTTTGTATGGGCAGCAGGGAGTGCTAAAGTCAAACGCCTAACTTTTCTTCCCCAAGAACTCTGGAAATTATGTGCCGGGTGGAGATTGCTGGAAAAAGTTTGCCTGCCCCTTAAGTTCAGAGTGTGTGTGTTTGATAAAGTTCTCATCGCAGAAGTATGAGACGTGCACTGGTCTCGGCAGTCCAAAACACTCCCGCAAATCTTGCTGACAATGGACGACGGGCATATAGAGTTAACATGAGAAAGCTAATGAATATGAATGAGGTAAATGAAAGCTGATGAATGTTATCCCTTATCTCCATAAAGATTAGACAATTCCCTTGAACCTCTGCCAAGGACATACACAATAAAGAACAAATTTGAAGAGCTTGTCTAGCAATTTGATGGACGTTGATAAGGTTACATCACAACGCAGTGATATATAATAATATCTGGATAAGAACAGTGAGTGTGATATGAGCTGAGACACAGAGGAGGCTGCGGTTCATTTATAATAGAATGTCCATCGTCATGGCCATTGCTAAAAGAAAAGAAAAAAAAATCTATGTAGATTTTAAAGGATCTTTTAACAATATCCTGGGGCTAATATACACATTAGAGTTATTAAAATGAATATGAATATTATGGTATTTTCTCCCCGAGAGACTATTGGCGACCGACGCGCAGATATATACTCTCATTTTCCTCTTCATTTTCCCGGTGTCAGATCAATCATGCACCATCCCAACTCAAGGTGAAACCCATCAAAGTGTCATTTCCCCATAGTGAGTGATTCACAAAAAAGCTGCGGCACACAGACGGGCAGGCAGACTAACAGAAAGACAGCATCAACAAGCGAGCTGGGGGGAAACAAACAGCCACGATGCCCAGGGAGATTAATCTGTTTTACTGGCAATCCTCAAGAGCAAAACAGAGGGAAACTCACTGTGAACACAACTCCCTGCCGTAAAATCGGCTCATAAACACCACTGGGCTGCACGCACTAAAGTGCTGAGATAAAGCCCGTCCAATCTAAGAGATAAGATAAATTGTTGAAACTTTGCTCAGAACATGTTGCCTTCAGAAACCCCAGGTGGGAAGGCAGGAGGAGGATCCTCATGTGAACGAAACTTTGAGCTGGAGGACAGAGGAGTCAGTCAAGATCTGTGCAGCGACAGTGTTCGCCATGATGTGGACGAAATGTCTCTGTCTCCTGTGGGCTTTGTCCGCCCTCTGTGCTCCGGTAAACAAACAGAGACAGAGAATGCTGCTGATCTCCTTCGACGGCTTCCGGTGGGATTACGACCGCGATGTAGACACTCCGAACCTCGACCAAATGGCCATGGATGGAGTCAAGGCCCAGTATATCACACCTCCGTACCTCACCATCACCAGTCCTACACACTTCACCCTCTTGACAGGTAAAGAGTTTCATTTCCTACGGCAGGGCTCCCAGTAGGCAGGGGATCTGCATATCATGACGGAAAAGGAAACCGCTCTGAGTTTAGTTTGCGAGGACCGAAAAAAGCCATGGGTAAAGGGAATTAGTTGTAATTGAATGTCCCAGAGTCCAACAGCTTTTATAGCTGAGTAAGATGATTATGCTTGGATGACTGAGGGAAGAATTCTCTGCTCCCTTTCTGATTTTGCCTCTCAAATCATCAGTGCCAGCTAAAAGAAATTTAACTTCCTTGAAATTAAATTCCTATAATCTCCGAAGTTGGTCGTAAGACCTTGTCCAAAAGCGTCATGCCACTCAGCCTGTTAAGTTGATAGAATTCTTAATGTGAATGTGCCACGCTATGAATAATGAGTGCAAGCCGACTGACAGCAATTCTCCTCTCCAGGCCTCTACGTTGAGAATCACGGGGTAATCCACAACATGTGGTTCAACACAACCACCACGGAGAAGAAGCCGTACTATCAGACCCTGTTTGTGAATGAGTGGTGGGACAATGGCTCTCTGCCGATCTGGATCACAGCGCAGAGACAGGTCTGTGCGGCACAATTTCCACATTATCTCTGAGAGACCATTCAGCCTTTTGCAATACAAGAAACCAATTCTCTCGACAAAATAACTGTCAAATCCTGCTGAATGATTTCTGATATAGATCACCACGGTTAAGCTGCTTTCAGACATGCACCGAAGTCCGTCACTTTCCTGAAATATTTACAGAGGGGCTGTGTGTGTGAAAATCTCAGA
This sequence comes from Pleuronectes platessa, assembly GCF_947347685.1. NCBI lineage: Eukaryota > Metazoa > Chordata > Actinopteri > Pleuronectiformes > Pleuronectidae > Pleuronectes > Pleuronectes platessa. Next base: position 6,575,112 of record NC_070641.1, read on the forward strand.
GTCAGTTGCTCCAGACATTTACCGGAAGCTCTCCTGCCAGGCCCCCTGGTAAAATGTCTGGGACAGAGTGAGCGAGACGGGCATGTTGATGGTGCTCCTAACAGAATAAATATGTCTCAGGAGGAAAAAGAGGAGCCTAACACTTAAATGCTGCCGATAAAGACGACAACTTGGAAAGAAAATGTCCTGCTTGCTCTACCCGATAGCCGTCCCTCACCTGTCATGTTCCTGTTGACCCAAACAATCTCCCGCTCTGTTCACGAGAGGTGAAAGGAAAACTCGACCTCATTTTCTAGACAGAGTTCATGTTTGAAAATGACAGGAGCCTGCAAAGCATTTTCAGAGCCAAAGTGTAAACCTTGTTCAAATGGCCACAGCTGTAAAGTTCAATTATATATGTTTGAGAGAATTCCTGGAAATGTACTAATTAGATTTCCTTGCAGGTTGACGCACGAGTGATGTTAATGTGCGCACTTTTCTCTCTCCTACCTCTCAAGGGCCTGAAAGCTGGCTCTCTTCACTTTCCCGGCACATCTTCCAGTTACCAGGGAGAAGTTGCTATGGTGCGGGAAGTGGAGCCCATTCTTTACAACTACAAGAACGAGACGGCGTGGAGAGAGAACTCAGACAAGGTGATGGGCTGGTTCCGGGACCAGGATCTGGACTTTGTGTCCATGTACTTTGGCGAGCCAGACGGCACAGGCCACAGATACGGCCCCGACTCCCCGGAGCGCCAGGAGATGGTCAAGCAGGTTGACAGAACTGTGGGCTACATTCGACACTTGGCTGAAACTCACGGCTTGACCAACAGCCTCAACATCATCGTCACAGCAGACCACGGCATGAGCAACGTGTACCGCAATGGTCTGGTGGAGGAGATCACCCTGTCCGCCATTCCGGGCTTCTCCTTCAGGGACATCGCGTTTCACCTGGTGGATTTCGGGCCCTCTGGGATGCTTCTGCCAAAGCCGGGCAAGCTGGAGACGGTGTACAGCGCTTTGAAGGGTGCCCATCCACACCTCCATGTTTACAAGAAGGAGGACATGCCCGAGCACCTCCACTTCGCCAAAAATGATCGTATCCTTCCCATCATTTTATGGGCCGACCCCGGATACGTGATCAATGGGGTGAGAGGAAAGATAAAAATCATCTTCTCTTGTTATATTGTGCTTGTTAAAGAATTTGGATGTTACAGAGACGAGTAAAGACAAATGTATGCTGCCTCTTTGTACAAAAAAATATATGCGCGCTAGCTTACTTCCATTGCGTTGGCATTAAGCATCCACTAGAGGCCAGTGCATAGGGTTTCTGAGAACAAACATGTTGACACTGGGGGAGGTTGGGATAATGGAGCTCTTTAGAGCCTTAACAATGAGGAAACTGTTTATATAACTTGTATATCTAAAGGGGCTGCAACAGTGATCAGACAAATCACATCTGGCAAATCTGACTTAAACTGCTTTTAGAAATGCAGTGAACTCTGCAGGTCCTCCAAACTTTGTCCTGTGGGAACGCAAATGTCCGAGGGAGAGCCTTGGGAGTTTCTGCAGACTTCCACTCCCCTCGTATAGAGTCCACAGAAAGTCTGCAGAAGTCGAAAAGCAGGGGATCCCCAGCTGGATTCACTGTGAGGGAGTTGGGGGGTTGATGACGCTTCTTACATGTGGCAGATGCAAATTTAAAACAAAAATAAAAGAAATATAATTGCAGGAATAAGCGGAAACATGAAGAGAGTTTGCGCTGATAAACAAAAACATGTGATCTCCAAAGCAGAATGAACAGGTTACATTCTGTCTCTGCATGAAACCTGCGGAGGAATTATGCTTTTGAGAATCTCCTTCTGCGTTGTGCATGTTAAAGGAAACCTTTAAAGAAAGTCCAGATCCAATTCTCCAGGGTTCCCAGGGGGACGTTCTGGTCCCGGCAAGTCTTACTGATTTACACTTTAAAGTTAGAGTTAAGTCCTGTTGTGATTTGTGACCACCAACGTGCCAAGTTACAGAGTGCAGGAAAATGTTACATTACAGTGAGTCGACACTGTCACATGATGTTGTAGCTGTATTCATCATTTATTAACAACCAAATTAACAGTCAGGTTAATTATGACCTACTTTACTGGAAATAGGGGCATTAAATGACCGGTACTGATAACTAGAGCAGATAAAGAAACAAGGAAATGATCTGAAGAGCCTGTCTGGTTATTCTAGGAATACAATTAAGTTTTGACAATAGAAATACTCAAATTACCAGCTGCGTTTTCCTTGTAGAAATTGGTTAAACTGGACTCTCTCTAACAAGAAACAAGGCGTTAAAATTCTAATCTTAGTACATTACAATTTTAATCAAGTGAATTTTCACGTCCTTGGGATAATCCAGGCCAGGCTGATGACATGCAGCGCTCTCAAATGCTTCATGAAGCTATTCACGCCTCGAAATTCAAAATTAGCATTTTCATTTTGGGCTCCACTCTCGCTCACTCAACTTTGCAGCTGCATGTGTCCGTCAGTACTGAGAAACATCGAATCATAGCTTCATTTAAAGAGTGACTTACTGAAATCATAAAAGGTCTCCATGTGCTGACGATAAGGAAAATAATCAGTCCTCTGAATCGACTGATGAAGTGGGTCATCAGTCTTTTGACCGGCCGCAGACACCACTGCATTATCTGACTCGTTGTCCTCTCTCTTTATGGTCGCTTAAACTGCTTCTAGTTTGATCCCAGGGAAGGATCCCAGTGGTGAGACCCTTACATAATAGCACAGATAACAGGGTTTTCTACATAGAGATATATATATATACATTATGTTTTTTCAATAAGCTTAACTTATAGGGAGAAAAATATCAAACGAATGCATGTATTTTATGTAAATGGTAATTTTAGAGATGGATTCAAATTCTCAGTCAGCCCCTTTCGTCCGTCACAAAGACAAGTCAGGGCGCCATTCTACAGTACTGAAACAGCTCTTTCACTTGGCCAATAGCTCCCTCTGCAGGCTAATCAGAGTACAGGCCAAGCTGAGTGTACTCTGATGTGTGATCTCCTGCTACTAAAATCACTGGCTGAAGAGAAGCAGTCTAATTCAATCTTAATGGGTTGAATGAGTGGTTTTACTGTCCCCATGTGTCCCCTGCAGTATTTCCCGGTGCAGTTCCACAAGGGCGAGCACGGCTTTGACAACCAAGAAATGGACATGAAGCCCTTCTTCAGGGCAGCGGGTCCGGCGTTTCGCAAGAACCTGGAGGTGGGCCCTTTCGAGTCGGTGAACATCTACCCTCTGATGTGTCACATCCTGGGCATCGAGCCGGAGGTCAACGACGGCCACCTGAACGCCACCAGAAACATGCTGGTTACGAGCACTGGTACTCGGGGTGAGTTTGTATCAGACTAATGAGCCTCCCCCCATGGCCTCAAAAGTGTGTCACTCCAACACCTGCTCCTTCATTACTGGGCCATTCATCCATCATTTCCAAAGTTATGTACAGTAAGTCCATACCGGAGGTAGAGCTACTGCAGGTTGAGATGGAAAAAATTGATCCGGCTCGGAAGTCAAAACACTGAGAACTGTCTGCTGCCGAGACCGAATTTACTCCGGATCATGATGAATGAAGATCTATGTCGAGTACGATGGATATGAAAGAATTACTTAGAGTACATCCCACATAATTGAAGATAATGTGAGGTAGTCGAGTGGAGATTAACCCTGGAAACACCAAGTTATCTCTCAAAGGACAGACAGAGATATCCACAGTCTTTCTCAGGGACAAGCTGATTGGACTGATATTAACTCTGACAGGATGCTGGTAGATATGATATAGATAGAGATATGTAGTTATCAGTTCCACATAGGTCATGTTTGTTGTGTTATTGCAGCTGCTAGTATATGTGAACTCCGACACATAGAGGCATCACAGGGCAATCCATTTTTCTTTATTATCATTATTAGTTGTTTTATAGGGGTTTTATCGTATTCATATATTTTGTTAAGTATGAAGAGTTGTCTGTTAGTTTTGACGCAGTAAGACTTTCTATGCTGTTGTTTTTCTTGCCCTGTCACATTTTAATAATTGAAACGTTAAACATTAACAATGCATGCTCTTGAAACTCTTCTCCTGGAAAAAAAACATAACTTAAAGCGTGAAGAAAGGAGTTAACATTAGCATACCAGTATTTAACATTAAACATACTGACAACATTTTAAGGGGTGAAATTAAGATCATTAACTTTTAGACAGTTCAATTATAGACCTTTTGAGAATCTGCGCAGGAACACACTATCTGAAAAACACACTAAGAATGTTCCTCACGTGCTAAGAATATCTTTTATCATGCTAGCACATTGTTATATTTCCTTTTGTATTGTTATGTTAAAGCTTTTATGCAGGTTGGCAACAAAACAAGCACTTGGTAAAGTTGAGTATAAATACAAACAAAGTACCAACATGGAAGATGTGGTGGGTGATATTTTCACCCAGGAGAGTTGGGGAAAAGTGAAGCCACGAAGTCAAAATGGAAATATGAAGTTACAAGAGTCAAACTGATGACTTCGTAATTTCTCTTTGTCTTCATTATATGATGTATATTATTATATTCACTCTATGTTTTGTTCAGTTTAATGATCCAATTTAGGAGATAGAAATACCTTTCGTAAAACAAATCAAATTAAGATCTTCCACATACTAATCGACTTAACATATATTCGTCCTTGAACATATCCAGAGCCACAGCTCCATTTCATGACACTAGTCTGTTTTAAAATAGTTTAAGGAGGATTTTTTATATTTATCAATAAAACCCACGATAAGACAGAAACCAATAATGTGTTCATCCCTCAGTATATTACTTCTACCCAATACATCAAACACAGCCAAAAACCAACTGAAAACATAAAACCTTAAAACATTTAACTCATCAATGGGAACTGTAGTTGTCAGAAAACTTACACAGTCAGGAAGATATATTGAATATATATGGGGGACTATTTTCAGCAGAGGATTACTACACTGTTGGTGCTATAGTGAGTATTTGGGACAGTAAAGACAACCAATTGTGTCTATAAGTTTTGGACAATGGTGTAGCTCTATGGCACAGAGGCCTTTTATACACGTACAACATTTCTAAATAAATATAAATATGACTCTCTGTGTTGTCACAAATAAACAGATTGTTTTCAATGCCATGATTTTGCCATTGATGGAACTCAGAAATCAATATGTACGAATTTACTAAATATCTTTATTAATGATATTAGTGCTGGTAATTAGCAGTAGTAAAAGGTAGTAGTAATCTGACCTCGTTCGATTTTATTGTACGATGCATTACTTGAAGTATTTTTGTGTGATTTTATTCAAACAACTCATAATTTTGCTAATAGAATTTTTCAAATTGAATTCTGGTGATTTTTAGATGTTTACGTTGTCTGAATGGTGTGTTCACTTTCCAATAGGGGGTTTCAAAATCAGCTGTTCAACAGAAATGAAACGTATACCTAACCAAATACATTTAGCACATAGCAAGAACTTGTAGGTCGATTTCACACTACTTCATATCTAAGGCCCCAGATTGTCTTTCCCCACACAAATGTGTTTGTGTTTCCCGCAACAAACACTGATTACACACAGTGATCACAGCAGTTTGGGTGAACAGGCTCCTCTGTTATTTTGCTAAATTAAAGCAGTTGTTATAGCACCATCATGTGGTGAGTTCATGTAGTTTAGTGCTTGAGGAGACAGTACGTTGGATGCTTTGGTTTGTTTGCAGGTGTATTTTGAGGAAGAAGCAAAGGAATTAGAAAAATTAAATAAAATGGGGTAAAATAATATTGTTGTTCTTGTCAGATGCTGGCACAAAATTTCACAAAAAATCAAGTCAACAAAAAAGAACATCAAACCTCCAAGAAACAAAAGTAAAATGTGAGTGTGTTCTTCTGTTTTTCAGGGGAAAATAGGAGTATCCTGCAAAACACCTTGACTGGAATCGCTGCAGTGGCTGGATTCCTTGCTGTAGTTTTTGTTGTTGTGACGTCCCGCCAAATACTCAAGAGAAAACGCAAGGACAAAAGGTAATGACAAAGTAATTCAAAAGAAGCCTATTTCTTTGTGTCAAATTCGAAGAATATTTTGTCAGATAAAAACATATTTCAATACTCACAATGTGGCTTTTTGTACCTTTCTGTTTTTCAGATCGGGAAGTGTGCAGCATCTCCCAGAAGAAGAAAATACAAAACAAACTGGATTTTGATCAGCGCACCAAAAAGACTTCAGTGTGAGATGGAAAACCAGCTGATTATTTCTCATCGGTCCTGAGGAATCAACAGATGCTAATGGCACAAATAACCGTTTTAAAAATTCAGAGTTTTAGTTCAAAATGGACAATAAATAATAAACACAAAAGGGAGAAGAGAATAAAATAAATACCTCATTGATTCACTTTGTGTTTACTTTGGTTAATAATTTGAGGAACCCTTTAATACATAGTAAACGTGGTATATATGTACTTTACTGTTTTATAGCATGTTGTTATTAAACGTGGAAATCAAAAAATTGTTTCTACTTCGACCTATTTTTTTGTACATTATTCGATTGTGCCATGAATAAAAGCCCATGAGACCTTACATAGCAAACATGTATGTAATAATGACTAAATTACAAAAAGTTTAATAAAATTGGAGAATAAATATAAAAGTAACAAATGTACGATAACTGTGTTTTAAGGTCTGATTTGGAAACAAAGCCCTACTTTATCACCACCATATCTGTACTTAATGTTTGGATCAGACGACGGTATCTGCCGAGGGACAAAATTCATCGAACACGTTCTCAGTTACCCGCCTCTCTTAGCATGATAGTGTCAAGTGACGCACAGACTCACCAAACTTCCGGTTACGACCTTCAAAGACTATCATACTGTTCAGTAGTTGCCATTTTCATTTCCAATAAATAAAAGATACACATTAACAAAAACACTGGAATTATATTGTTCCTATATGAAAATGTCACTTTTGGTATGAAGCCTTGTTTCGATTTATATCTTAGATAAAGAAGGAGATGAAGAAGAAAAGATATGTCCTGCACTATTTGTTCAGTTAATTCACAGACATGTAATAGTTCTTTATGTAATTTGATGTTTAATATGTGCTTTTTGTTTCTTATATACATTTGTGTGGGTCCCATGTACAGCAGCCTCAGATCCCTGTTGTCTGAGGCCCCAAAACTCCCTTAGAAGCTCCCCTGTTTTTAAGGACTTAAATAAACCTGCACTGAAATAAATAAAAAAGTTATTCTCCTCCAGATGTTACCTCTTCGGACCAGTATGGCCAATTATTACCACTGAGATATCACCAGAGCTCATCAACTGTGACTACCCTTATTCTGAAGGGAAGACTCCACAGTTCCGGTGATGCCCGAGCCTGGCTGTGATTGGCTGCCGGCCGCCCTCGTCTTTTGGTGAAGGATTCTTATTGCAGGCAGACATGGAGGAGCTGAGCGCCGTCGGGGAGCAGGTCTTTGATGCGGAGTGCATTTTAAACAAGCGCCTGAGAAAGGTCAGAGCCGAGAACCGTCGCAACTCCACCGAACGACTCGTTTGTTTTCTCCCGACTTGTTCACGAAGCTTCTTCCTGTCCCGCTTCTCTTTCAGGGAAAGTTGGAGTTCCTCGTCAAGTGGAGGGGATGGTCATCCAAGTAAGTACAAGTGGAGCAGCTCAGCGCCGAAACAATGAAAACAACAACAACCAGCGTGTCGCTTGTTGCTTTCCCTGCGACCCTCCGCCACTCGGCTCGTTTCTTTTTCTGCCCGATCCATCGAGTTTACACCGGGACTAACCATCCGTGAGGTTTCGGGCTCCCGAGGCCAGTTTATTTTGAAATACAGCTCCAGCCGTCCGCCTCTGCTTTTCCTTTCTTTTGTTCATTACACCTCAAATTTGAGAAATTGGCTACAGGCAAAAACTCAATAATTTTTTTAACGCTGCACCAAATGGCTTGTTCTAGATTTTCATATGTGTAATTGTACAGATAATCGTGTTGTTTAATATTTTTTTGCAGACTTGAAGCAAGTTTTATTATTTGTGCGACTCGCATTGGAAAGATACAGAAATCCGTTAAATCGCGTGGATTCTCGGCTTTGATGTTAGCTTCTTAGCAACTTAATGTCACGCTGGACTCGTTACATAACTCTGTGTTGTAAAGTTGTTATTTTTCCTCCATATGTCTTTCGCTCATCGCCTGTGTCGCTGTGCGTGAGACTCCACGCTGACTTCATTTCTTGTCACTTGTCCTTTTTCTCTTCACTCCACATTGTTGCTGTAATCCACCATCAATGCTCAGCGTTGCCTGCCAGCTCCATGGCTTTCTGTTAGAACCACATCCTTTGTGTGTGTATGTGTGTGAGAGAGAGAGTGTGTACATGTGTGTGAGAGAGAGAGAGTGTGTACGTGTGTGTGAGAGAGAGAGAGGGTGGGGGTCGATCAGAATAGGCTATTCAGCTACAAGTGATGAGGAGAAAGGTCATTACACATGCATGTAGTTCAGATCGCTTCAGGAAAAGCAGCTGCAGTAAGCCTGACCCTTTTCAAAACAGCACTGTGACCTGTACATAATGTACAGGTGCAACACAACTGCAGAATACTGTTTGTTTTGTTGTTGATCTAAACTGCACTCAGTGCTGAGTTGCGACAAGAACAACAAACTGGCTATATTCATGATTTCCCATTCACGTGGCAGAGCTTCCATGGTGTAATCATGTTTCTGTTTCCCCCCCCACATCACGTGAACAGTTGTTGTTTTTTTTTCCCGCAGCTAACTTCACTATGATAAGGAAAAGAAACAAAACTGAAACTGACTTGGTAGCAAGTTGTAAACAGGCTTTTTTGATATTTCACAGAAAATGTATCAAATCGTCCAGTTTCTCTCTTTTGGAAATTAGGTGATATAATATGATATATATATATATGCACATGCAAAAAGCAATATTTAGCCTTTCTGAAGTGCAATACTCACGGGAACAGTTGAAAAAAACATGTAATTGAGATAAGGAGTTGGTTAAAAACTGATCACAGAGCTTTTTATGTCTTATCCTGGAGCAAGGATTCAGCACCTATCTCTGCACAGCTGGATAAACTCTGTGGAAAATACACATCATGTTATTGTCAAAACATTTTAGACACAATACAAACCGACAATTTCATGTCTGTTCATATTGTCGGCTGTCAAAGTATCAGACTTTGGCGTTTTCGTGGTATCTATGGAGAATGGGTTAGGTAACTGCTAATCAGTTAAAGTCATATTTAACTGTGTTTATTGTGTGTTTTGTTTCTTTCTTGTCAAATTAATTTAACTCAAAATAGACAAAAGGTCCTAGATGGACTGTTAAGTTAGATGGTGCACATCATACAACTGATACTAAAAAAGAGTTTCACCTCACTTCCGAACATACAGAATTATTCATAACGTTACCACAGAGTTATTACTGTGTCTTAACTGCTGTTTCAATGTCTACCCATCTGTACTCTTTGTTTATCTGGAGCAGAAATGTTTCGCATTTAAATTCATGTCATGAAATCATTTTTTTTAAAGCAATTGGCTGTACTTAATCGCTGAGGTAAATATCACTACTTCAGTTAACTGATGGCACCAGATGATCTGCTCTCAAGTTGTGTAGGGGTTGTGTTGATGTATCGTCTCCTGGTGTGACCGCCTTGTTTATAGAGGCCTGCGCTGAACTCACCCATCGTCTATGTAACTCGAAGCCGCCCTACATTTAAGGGTCCTCGCTGCCGAGGCTGAAGGATACATTTAATCTTGCAGGGCCACTTAAGCTTCTTTATTTTGACTAACACTCATCACATCAATTGATTTCAGACATAACAGCTGGGAACCCCAAGAAAACATCCTTGACCCGAGACTGTTGGCTGCCTTCAAAAAGAGGTAAGTGTCCTTATAGAGATATTATCACACCAGCGGCTGGTCCTATCCATTAAGTTAGCGAGTGTTGTCTGACACATTATTTCCACATTCCTGTGAAACATTTCCAAAGCAGTCATTACCTTTCTTCAGTTTAAACCCTGGTCATACTTCATTTCCTTCAGGAAACTCAATCTGAAGAAACAGTTTTTAGATGTAGTTGTGATCCTGGTGGTAACAAAAATACTCTTTATTGATTAGGATGCTATCATTTAATTTCAACATTGTTGGGGATACTAATGCTCCTGAAAATGTTTTAAATTTAGTCCAAAGCAGTCGTAGCATTAGTCATTGAATTCTGCTCATTCCCACATTCAGCATTTGTTCAAATTGATTTTTTATAGAGAGCAAGAAAAGGAGCTCCTGTTACGTAAGAAAGGGAAAAGACCCAGAGGACGACCACGGAAAATCCTTGTGAGTTCAATTTAAAGCTTTAACAAATTAAAACGATCTACTTTGAGCGATCAGTACACGGTAACTAATGTTCATTTTTGGATTTAGGAAAATGTGCCTGATGCTCCAAAATCCAGCAGCTCTTCATCTGGCTCATCGTCGTCATCCTCCGATTCCTCATCTTCCTGCTCGTCCTCCTCCTCCTCATCAGACGACGACGATGAAGACGGTAGCGTCAAGCCGGCGACCCAGAGTCTCCGAACACGAGACCATCCCGTCCCGCAGAAGAAGGCCCAGATCGTCGTGGCGAAACAGGAGCCCCCGAAGAAGCGAAGCAGGAAACCACTGACCCCCGACCCGAAGGAGTTCCAGCAGGGCAAAGGCCTTCGCAAAATCCTGAAGACGTCGAAAGATGCAGATCTCCCAGGAGCAATCAAAAAGCCTGTTCACCCAGCAAGCTTCACCTTCATGGGTTTCCATCGGAACTCTGGTCGGGATACACCGGGTGGTCCGAGCAGGGGCTCTCCGACCCCGGGAGGGGCTGTTAAAAACTCAGTGAGCTCCGCAGGATCTGGAAAATCCGTCCAACCTGCCTCCCTCCCTCTGAACAAATCCAGCCAGAGCAGGAGCCTCGCTGAGGGCAAACTGTCAATCTCCAGCGTGAGCAGCGGGGCAGGTCTGGATTTGAACACAGCTGCTGGTAAATCAAAAGGGGTGGCAGCGTTGAATTTGAATACATCCAAACACCCCATTCAAGGCACCACTCAGCACACACTGAGCTCCCCCAATGGACAAAAGAAAGCCCAGGCCCCCGTGTCAGCACTGCAGCGGTTACCCAACACCAGAGCAGTCGCTTCTGTACCAACTAAGAGCGCCTCCTCCAATCCAGGTTCTGGCCCTCAGCCGCTTAACCTTCAGAGCAAACCAGTGCAAAGCAACAGTGCTCCTGGGAATGGTGCCACGCCAGTGTCGGGCCTGAGAAATGCAACAAACCCGGCAAGGAAAACTACTGTCGCACAAAACAAGGACTACAATGCTCCCAAGAGTCCAGCCACCCTGGGAAGGCCGCTGACCAGGAAGAACCAGCCCGGTGCAGACAAGGTCAAGGAGCCGACTGAAATCCAGTCCTCTAGAGTCCAAGGCAGGCTGGAGAAGAGCACCGTGCACAAATCCTCCGCAGAGCCCCAGAGCCAACCGGAGAGAGCGGCCTTCAAAGACGGCAAGAAAGCCAAAACGAACGACATGAGCACGGGTGAAGAGGAGACCAGCTCAGACTCTGACCAAGATTCTTCCTTCATCGGACAGGATCTCTCCTTGAACCAGGACTGGAAGCCCACACGCAGTCTGATAGAGCATGTGTTTGTCACGGATGTCACCGCTAATCTAGTTACTGTCACAGTCAAGGAGTCACCGACCAGCGTGGGCTTCTTCAGCATGCGCAACTACTGATGGGATTCCAGACGCTGCAAACCAGATGGGCTGTGAAACCCACAGAGGGGATTTGAGCTCTGAACTAAATAAAAACCCTTGAGGAAGAACACTCCTGAGGAATGCAACAGGCAGTGGAGGTCAATTTATATTTCAGTTTTTTTCAATAATACTCATTTTTAGATAAAAAAAAAGAAACCGAACAGGACATCAGTTATTGATTGTAATTATTTATTTGCTCGTGGCTACAAATTGTGCAAGAAAAATGTTTGGTCTCCTACGATAATCTCAAGTAAACAAATCTTCTCAACGAGTCCAAAAATTGTGTTGACACCAGGGCCGTAGAACAATTTATTGAGCTTAAGAATGATGCGGAAATGCATTGGCCCCTATAGGCTCCTGAATCTGTGCTTAAATTCACATTTATTCATATTGATTTGTTCTGTGTCGAGGAGATTATCTGCTTCTTTTATAGCATACAACTTTAGCATATAAGAGGAATGTCTTTCTGAATAAATTGAAGATGACCTTATAAACCGTAGGCATGAGCAGGAGGGCTAGCTTATTTTATGGCAGACATTTAGTTCATATTATGTAATAATATGTTGTGGATTCATATCAATCAATAGTAAATGTAAACCAGTTTTTTTCTTAGTATAGAATTGTTATTTTACTGTTTGGTTAATTAGCTACCTCTGTTTGTTTTTGTTTTATCTGCTGCAAATGTACATTATTTTCATCTGGGAGAGGCAAACCTTTCCCTCCAGGGTAAATCATATCATTGTTTTTATATAGCTCTAATGTATTGACTTCTCATGCTCCATAAACCTGTGTTAGTACCAGAAACCAGCCTGAGCAGCTTTGTTTCTGTGAAGTGGAACACTCCATCTGCACGGGACCGGAGTTGTGCCCAGCGCTGAACTGCGCGCGGCTTTTATCGCCTCGAAGAGAAGGTTCATTCCACAGCACAGCCATTTTATCTCTGCGGTTGTCCAAATGGGCTGAAGCATGTCAGGAGTCAGATACAGTATCTCTGCTCCTCCCTGGCGCTCTGATAACACTCCAGTCGTGGCTGTGGTTTGCGCTTCTGTCTCTGCATCAGCTCTGTCCCTCAGCGAGGTATTCGCCAGAAAATGTAATCTCCCCCGACTTGTAATTAATACAGAGAAAACCCGGAGAATAAGTGCCTGTGTTGACATGGCTGGACGATCACGGACAGTATATCTGTCAAAGCTTCTCCCTCAGTCTTTCAAAGCCTCCCGTGAGCCTTTCAGATCGCCAAAGGCAACACATTTCAAAGTGTGAAGTGTGGGGGTGGGGGGGGATTTGGGTGTGGACAGTAAACCTTTCAGCATTGTTTGTCCCAGACCACAAAACACCAGATTCCATTGTGCCTGTTGCTGCTGGTGTTTCCAAATGCCAAGTGCTGAAAATACCAGATTTGATTTGGTTTTGCTCTTTTATTTTTGTTACTCGCAGCTGCAGACGTCTCATTTGGCCCGCCTGCCTGCCCGGCCTCAGGAGCTGCAGGCCCAGCCACTGAGAGAGAAAAAAAAAAAGAGGTCTTTATCTGATGTAACGGAAAAGAAACCTCAACAATGTGCGCTACTTTCTGCTCCCTTGAGAGGAATTCAGCAACCAAGCACTTCGACTGAACTCCTCGTCTAATCCTGCTCTGCAGACTGTGCCTTTCTTTCTCTCAAAGACTAAACACAAAGACATTAGCCCAAAGATAGCTAGAATTTCAGGTTGTTCAATAAAGGAGTACCCCGAGGGCACGGCATGGAGACTACCATTGTTTTTCTCGTCCGTGTTGTTGTGAAACAGCAAAAAAATGGAAGGCCTCCTGAAAGACTTTATCACAAATGTATGGAGCAGACAAATATTTGATGCCTTGTTGAAACGGTGAAAGAGGTAAAGGTGGAAGTTATAGAGGTGCTCTCCATTCCGGTTCAGCAGAAAAACACTGAGGGCGTTCTCATATTACATGTGTTACATATGGAGAGACTGTAAGGGCGCAGCATTTGGTTTCATCAGTCTGGCTCTGTTATGTCCACACCAGTCCTTTGTCAAAAGAAGGCATCGGGCCAGAGGTGAAGATGAGACCCGGCTCTATCAAAACATCATTCATCTCAACCATGTAATAGACTATGGGGTAACACAAAAGGTGTTTATATGAATTTCTTATATGAATCTGCTTTCTTCTAAATAATGAAAAGAAACACATTTGTTCATGTCTCTTCATTTATTTCTTCCTTTTTTTTTTCTAGATACTAACCACATCAATGGGATGTTGTTCTCTTTACACTATTTATTTTGAATTAAGAGTCGTTCAGGGTAGGACGCTGTCATCAATCCTTGTATTGTGACGCATAAACTGACTAATAAATGGTGCAAATCTTATTTCTTACTTTGGTGTCTTTAAAATTATTGTATAAAGCACAAATGTCAAAGTCCGTTGGTGCAAACATGATTGACCTACTTAAATATTTTTCGGACAATATCAGACCCTTCATTAACATTTCAGTGTGGTTTATGTTTGTTGATATGAAAACTAAAATGCAGAGATTAAGTGCATTTATGTTTAAATTCACACACAAAATGTGATTAATTCAAGTTGTATACATTTGTGGCGTCTTAATTATGATTACAAATGGTAAAGCTTATCTGGAAACTTAAATATAAACCTCAAATACATTTTTCTGTCAAATTGAACATTAAAATCGTATTTACAATTGATCTTTTATGTATATTAAATTTCCGCCAAAGTATGGGAAATCTTTTATCCTATTTCTAGTCAGGCTCTATTATGGACTACTACTTGGATGACATGGCTATTTCTCACTATTTTCTGACATTATAAAGATAAAAAAGTATGTTAAATAAACAGATTGCTAATGGTGCCACGGTCCTTGTGTATAACAGGAAATGTATAAACACAAGATGTCATGACTGGATTCTCAGACGAAGTTTGATCCATCATTGGCACCAGTGTTAACAAAAATCCCTGAATGCACAATTACCCATAATGAAGAAACCTGACGCCAGAGGCCCAGTCATCCATCAGTCAGCCTCATGGACATATGCACCTTAAATGCCACTAGATGGTGCTGTTGTACTTAAAGGTAAATTCACGTAATGAGGGCTTCAGATTCTTAATGAACCAGAATCATATAACTCAATATTTAACACACTTCATATGGAAATCCTTCATCTTAACGTGTCTTATTAAATACAGAAGTTTAAAAACTACTCATACACATCACAATGTATATACACTAACTATTTCTAGACCTGCATTGAAAACTATAAAACACATATTCTGTTAACCATCAGTCGTTGGCCGTTTCAGTTTATGATCTCAAGAAAAATGTACATGTCCTCTGTTTCCACTACATCCTCTGAGATCTTGCAAACATTGCAAACCTGTGCATGCTACTGACACTCCATCACTATATGACCCTGTGATCAAATTTCAGCCTCTCGTTCCACTCTGCCTCAGGACTGTATCGGTGTTGGGTACGTGTGTGGCCCTGTTGTGCGATACCTTACATCGCCAACTAACAGAGAAGTTCTGCACTGGAGGCAATGGGAGATGAACTGGCCCCGTTGGTTTGGCACTTAGTCGTGCAAATCCAATCCTCTCTGTGACAGCACAGAGGGCAGAGCCGCCGGCCTGTCTGACGGTTTCAACAGTTTCCCATCAGTCCTCGGTGCGGTGTCACTGTGACCCACCTGTTTTATGCAAGATAAGAAAAATGCTCCTCCATTCCACCTCACGACTGAACCCCCAGGATCCCATGATTTAATAAGATTCAAATAAAGCACCAGTTATGGTAAATGTTTTATGATATATAATGCTTCCCTTGACTAGATGTCCACTCTAAGGTCTTTACAGTACAATTTTGCCATTCACACACATATTCACACAGTGCATCTATGTGCAGCACTTACTCCACCACACATCACTCACACACTGCCCAGATAGCTGTTAGGGGCAATTTGGGCTGAGTATCTTTCCCATGAACACTTCTGCACACGGAATGGGGAAGACTGGGACCGAACCGCCAACAATTCAATATGGACCTTAATGCCTGATCATACTGTCTGCTGTGGATGTATCATGATGTTTCATTTATGTCTTTTTACGGCAGATTTCAGATGGGTTTGACAAAGAATCAATCAATTTCATAAACTAAGTAAATGTAAAAGTTCTTCAATGCAAGTCCACGTTCACAGAAGCTACTTTGTAATTAAGCCTGAGCAGAATGCTTACGCTTATACAGACAATATATATTTTAGTCTTAGCAGTTGCGAAGGAAGTATAAAGATATTTCAGCAAAACCAAAGTGTAAAAATGCTTATTTACAGGCAAAGCCCTTGCATTTAAGATCTTTCTTATGGAAACGATGAGACGAATTAAAGCAAGTATTTTTCATGTAGAGCGACCATATCTTGATTCAGAGGTATTTGTTGTGTGGTTCAGTCCATTTCAAATTAAAAGCAGATTTTTGTGTCTGTAAAAAACGAATTCAAAAACTAACTTTCAACTCTAGATGTCGAGTGAATGTAGCGTGATGTCCCCCCACCCCCCCCCCCCCACCCCCTCCCGAATTGTAACGCAGCAGAAAGCAAAAGGAGGAGAGATGTGTCATTCGAACACATTGTTATTGTTCTGCTGAGGAGACTAAATGAACGCGAGCGTCTGCGGCACTTTTCAACACACAGACGCCCCTCTCCCTCTCTCACCACCCCTGTATTTACACACTCTTAAAAACACTGTCACACGGCCTGACTAACTGACAGAAGTTATCATTACACAAAGCGCTCGATTCCATAATTTATAGAGATCCCCGTCCCAGTCATGTGGAATTCTCCCAAAATAAATTCAAGTAAACACTTATGCGACAAAGAGGCACTCACAGTGGCGTGGTATGCATAAACAGTATGAACAGTGTGACAGTGTAATCCCCATCCCCACAGCCCCCCTACCCAACACACACACACCTCAGCCCAGCGCTGGAAAGGAGCCTAACCCCCCACTTCACCCCCACAGGGCCGATGCACCAACCCCAGGCCCACTCCACACCTGACTCCTGGCAAAATAAGCCAGACTACAATCCATCTTCCATCGCAATAACACACACCCCAAACCATGTTGCTATGAAGAGCGTTCAGCAAGTTCATCTCCGGGGATGTTTTCTTTTTTTTTCTCTTCTTCTTCTTCTTCTTCTTCTTCTTCTTCTTCTTCTTCTTCTTCTTCTTCTTCTTCTTCTTCTTCTTCTTCTTCTTCTTCTTCTTCTTCTTCTTCTTCTTCTCCTTCTCCGAGACATCTTATTGTTTTAGCTCCACGAGACGCCGTAAATCTATCAGCTCGTCTTAACTCTGGACTTGGTTTAAAAGCCAGATAAGAGATTTTTCCATGATGCTTTGTTGAAAGTGAGGAATTGATATGCAGGATGAATCCCCAAAAAACAGGATTAGAGACGTAAACCATAAATGAGTAACTCAAAAATGACTTATTCTCAGTAAATGCAACATGTGAGCCAAGTAGATTTCGGGTTTTACCCCCAAATTCCCACAAAACTTGGTGGAAGGATGAGGTATATGTGAGGGAAGGAGTAAATACATTTTGGCGCACGGGTTTATGTTCACTTTATTTAACAGATTTGAGATTTGTTTTTTATGTTTTGACATTTTCACAGATTGGAGAATAATTCAAGGAGCTTAATTGACTGATATTTTTATGAGTATGTTAAATTTGGTGCAGCTTTATTGAATTTAAGAAGAGTGTTTGGCCTTGATGGAAGTATGCGCCACTTAAATTGTTTTATTTGTTTGTTTGTAAGCAGGATTACGCAAAATCTACTTATATTAAACTTGGTGGAAGGATGGGACATGGCCCAAGAAATATCTCATTAAATTTTGCCACAGACCGGAGAACAACAGCAGATCCAGGAATTTGTCAGTCTCTTGCTTTAACCCTGCATCTTTTGTACATTTTCACCAATATCCCAGGGAATAATTCATGGATCATGATGAAAAAAACTGACATATTTATGGGACTGATATCTATGAGTGTTTGCAATGTGGTGCAGCTTGATTGAGTTAAAGGGGACAGATGGGTCTTGTCGGAGGAATGCAATCTACTGAGTGTCTTTCTACTTGAGTTTTTATTGCTTTATTTTGGCTCCTTAACAAAGTAGAGTCAACAATTCACTCACCATTTTATTCTCTGTTTTCTCATTGGCCAGATTCCAGGCTGGATGTTGACTAATATGGGGATGCAAAGGCCAATGCTGTTATCGATATTTAATTCCCTCTGTTTGTATTTGTGTTTGGACTCCTCTCTATCTCGAGGATTGTAACCAAACGGGGCTGGCGGAGTTTAAAGCGCCTGGGATGGCTGCTATTCGATTTCAAAGGGAATGTTTAGAAACCTGATCCGACCCTCCAGCAAGCATACCTTCTACACCCACGTCTCCCTCGCCCCTCATTCTAAATCACTCCACTGGAGCAGTGTAAACAAACTTCAGTTTGCTCTCTGATATTGAGAGGTTAGGACAAGCGGCAATCCTCCGCTATGACAACATGGCCTCAGACAGACGATGTCATCTGTCTTACCTCACTCTCCATCCATCACTGCGCCGGAGTCGACATGTCTGACAGTCCCACTCTCGCTTTTCTCGCTGGCACAGGCCTCCACATCTGTCACATTTTCCTCCGAGCTTACTTTTATTACAGCAGATGAACTCCGCCTCCTTCCCCCTGGATTCACGGACACCTGAAGGGAAAGCAGGCAGAGAGAAACCTATCGATTAGTCATGGTATCTGATGTCACCCTGGCTCCATAAACAAATTTTCAATCGCCACTCGGCTACCTGTAAAACCTGCCAGAGCCATAACATACAAAAATGATTCCTTGCAAGCTTTGACTTGCACATTTAAAGTGTGCGTTTAAAAAGTAGACATAAGATAACTGAATGAAAGAATGAATGAGCAGGAAAATCAGAAGTTGGACTTTTATTTGTAGATCTGTGAGCTCTGGGAATAAAGTTTTTATTTCAATTAAATTGATTTAGAAAATATAGAGGGGACGAGCTTCTTAAAAGTGAATAAAAAGTTTTACCTTTGTTTCAGATCATGATCAGAGCATCTCTAAATGACTTACAAGCAAACCCAGCAGACTTATCCCAGTGTAAGTCTATGTACAAACAGATTAAATGAATTCTAACATAAGTGGAATTTAACAGGCAACACTTACAGTGATTTGAACAATAATTTACTTCAGTCATTGCTTGATTACAACTGATTTATTACTTTCTCAGTAAATAAAAGCATACCACTAAAAATCCAAGCTAAAAAATAAGCATAGAAACATGGTATTGATAATGTAGCTGTTACTGGAAGCTTGAGAAATATTTGTGTTGGAGCCAACATGTCGCACAATGATTTTAATACTGCCAAATTGAGCAGTGCGGTGGCAGGGATGAGCCTGTTGTTTGGTCCTGAATGTGAGTCTGTCTTTTCCTCTTTCTGTTTAGAGCTGTTGAGTAAATGATAGCATGCTAACGTGCTAAACAGAGATAGTAAACCAGCAGGTCAGCATGCAGGGATAAGCATTTGGCTCAAATCCCCATCGTGCAGCGTCACACTGCAGCAAGCTTGACCGAAGACTCACTGATAAGACAGATATCAGGCTGTAAACTGGGTTTTTTTAAAGTGTCTGTGCCAAACAACGGTACTAATGATCCCGTAATAAAAACATGATGACACACAGCACAGATACAGGATAGTTCAATAAAAGCTATTGACAGCAGTTTTTGACACAAAAAGCGGATTCCCTCCCAGCGAGCAAGTTTCTTTTAACAGCCACAGGATGCAACAGGGAGGAATCTCCCTCAGCTGTGAGACTGAGGTAACAAAGTCAAACTGTGTCCACCAGACACAAGGTGCCAGCAGGAAGTTTGCCCTCCTTTGTATAATCTGCTGTGGGGAAGACGTGGCTTCTCTCCTTACCACCTTCAAAGACTTCTCTCCTTAACTTTCAGACTCGCCTCCTAATCTGATTGAGGAGGAGAGAAAACACTGAGTATTTTGCAGGACAAAGCAAAGTAAATATTTGAAACCACTGCTTTAATGCACAAGTGGAAATGGGGCTCAAATACTGACTGAGTTAAACCAAATTATCTAGAGAGAAAAAGTCAGGGTGCAGCTTTTTGTTTTGCATATATTTCAGCAGTTGGGGGTTAACTCAATGTTAGTTTGAAGAGTTTAAACACGTTAGAAAATCTTATTATACAGATTTGCTTTCCAGCCTAGACATTCGCATACAGTGAATTAATTGTCTGCAAACTGGGGTCCTCCGGTCGACCCACATAATGCCGGCGGCACCAGGAGAGGCGCACTGATAAATCAGCGACAGGCCGCGAACAAGGCCTGTTGCTGGCGGACCTGTGTGCAACAGGACAACTCTATCCCTGAATTTCACAGGTCATTACTCTGGCTCCAGCCATCGCAGCCTCCAGTGGCTCTGGAGACGGCCAGCTTTTTCTCAGAGACAACAGCTTACTGGGCTTTGTGCTCGCTAAACAAGCGTGTCTGTCTCACAGCAGTAGATTAATGTCCAGATAGAAGGTTTGCTCCTCGGGGAGACCTGTAGAGGAGCCATCCATCAACCTTCGCAGGCCATTACACAATAACAAAATAACAAAAATCCGAGAGAGGGGCTCATTGACTGAAACCTGCCTTCTGGGGCTACACAGAGAGATTTCTGGATTAAGTCTCACCGAAGAGAGGTGGGATGAGTTTCCGGATAAAACAGAGCGAGGGCAGAAAACAGCTTTTTCAGTCTGTGCAGGAAGAAAGGGAGGCGTATTTTAACGACTGTTTATAGATTATATTAGAATAACTTCTGCATGTCCTTCTGTTGGTTTGTTTGGATGTAAGATTAAACAAAAGCAAGTAAACATATTTCCACGAAACTCAGTGGAAGGATGGTCAGGGGTGGGGGAGGAACCCACAAAACTTTGTCGTGGATCCGGATCATCAACCTTTTCACAATTATTGTTGATTAATTTAATCTGGGCTTGATCTATGAAACAAAGACATTCCTTTGGTTTTATCAAACAAGATATATTCAGTTGAATATATATATGACATAAACAGTTCAAAGTATTATCAGTGTAGTAGTTGATCGGCCCATCGATGAATCAGTTGATCATTGCAGCTCCTCAGCCGTGCTTTCTAACTGCTGTGTGGGCCGTAATGCAGCTTAAAGAGGGGTTTCATTGGGTGTCATCTGCGAGCTGTGTGCACTGAACACACAGACCGTCGGCTCACCCTCCACATGAGTGACAGTAAACAACACAGGATCTCTGGCTGCGACCCACCCCCCCCTCCTCTCGCACACCCCCCAACCCTGAGGAGAAAGGGGTCACACACAAACACAGCATCTGACCAGGCTCTTAATTTGTTTAAAGCAGCCAATTCAAACAGGATCCCCGACAGAGAGCAAATCTCGTTTCCAGGGCTGTCGCCATGGCTCGGGCCGCGTTGCTCAGGAAGGAGATCAGGACGCCGCTGACGACTCAGCCGACTTCCAGCACACACAGCTTCACAGAGGCGCCAGGTTGTAATTAACGCCTTGCAGATTACGTTTACAGGACCAACATGGTCTGCCTGAGTTTTATTACCGCCCGGATTGTACTCCTAGCCCTCCGGGATACAAAGCACTCTGTTTGACGCTGTCCTGTCCTGTGTGAGAACGTTTGACAGGTTTTGATCGCTCCGAGACTCTTCTGGCTGTTTGCAGATAATGAGAATGTCCCTCCGCTTCTGCCAGTTTTCCAGCTATGACGGCATGAAGAGCCACACAGCACACTCTGACAATAGTAATCTATTTCTGTCGCCCTATCTGCGGCATTAATTCATTTATTCGAGCTCACGCTGTTGGTCTAACAGTCTTATTAGAGGAGCGGTGAAACTAATCCATTTCTTGGCAGCAGGCATCAGACAGCTGGGCAGTGTGGAGCCGCAACAAAGTGGCTGATATAATTGCGGTGTAATCATTTTCATGCAGCTCCTCGGTTACTTCTTAGACAGTAAGCAGCGCTTCGGTTTAACATGCTAAGGCAATAAAACAGCCATTAATGTGCCCGTGACCTCAGAATGTGAGGGCCACGTCTTTCAATTTTCATCAAACAGGCCATTCAGCACTGGTTCTTCTAAGCCAACACAAAGGATTTGTAGAAACATACATGCACATATGCAAAGTATCCGCAAAACTGAAAATATAGGATGATAAAAAAACTTGCCGAGGTCCAAAAAAAGCTCTTTTAATATCTTGAGCTCTTGATTCACCGAGTCAAAACTGTTCAAACAGATTCCTCAGTGTGACTCTTAGATCTAAAAATATCAGATAAAAGCTGAGCTCATCCAGTGCTAATATTAGTCCTAGTTAACATGCTGAACACTTGTGCCATTTAATCATGGACGACAGCGGCAGGGCCGTTTGCATTCTGTCTCCGCTGTCACCCGGGCAAGCACAAGAGGACGCACATTATAGTGCAGCTGTGGAGAACATCTGCACACATCTGCACCACTAGATGGCAGATATCGCCCTCACATAGTGCTTAACGCAGCTTCGTGCTGTGCAGAACTCAGCGGCTGTCATTAATATTCCTTCAATGAAAATTCACAACTGATGGCTCCCAGTCGTGTCAGGAAATACAAGTCACTTTCACTGGGCCCTTAAAAAATATGGACATGTATCTGAAGTTCAATCCCAATACACTGAATCAACATGCAGCAAATTACCACTAAAACCTGTCAACAAGTAGCTGTGGCCAATGCTACAGAGAGAGTGAATTATAGATCAGAAAAACCAGAGGTGTCAGTCTTGAAGGAAAACCCTTGACTGGGTTTTCCATTTATCTCCGCAAACCACACTCGTGTGTTTTAAACACTTCACACCAAATTAAACTGAAGTGAAAACGCACTCTCTCCAGAGGAGCGGCGCTACTTTCCACTCCATGGCTGGATGATAAATCTTCAACGTTCCCTCCTCTGCCGCCTGCTTCACTTGTTGCTCTTTTAAAAGCATGGTCTTTGCTCTCTGCTCAGGCAGCAACCGATCGCTTTGCTCAGGAGACAGAAAACAGAGAACAGGCTCCAGGCCGGAGAGTCTGAGGACAACCAGCGCCAGACAATGTCCTCAAGCAAGAACCAGTTTATGTGGAGACACATGATGGCAACAACCCACACCACACAGGGGCTTCACACATATAACTGGTGTCACAAAGTCAAGCTCAGACATCCGCCAAGGCCCAATGGCCCCCTTCAATTAAATCAAGCTGCATTCAATTACAAACACTTTTAGATATCCATTCCTTATTGATCATTGATTTTTTTCATCAAGATCTATGGACTTTTCTCTGGGAAATTAATGAAATGTCAAAAACATACTATCTAAAGGCCGAATTATAGTCGGGTTGCACGCAAGACACGCAACACGCCCCTTTCGGGCCCTCTGCGGGCTTGCGTGCGTCCGCCAATTTTTCTAACTACACGACAAAGCGACGCGAGCCTCACGCAGCCCGCAAGGCTTGTGATTGGTCTGCTTACTACATCCCGTCTGGAGTCTAGCTTCCGGTTTCATGCCCCACAATACGCGGAAATCACGGAAGATTTAGAAGAACGAATATGGACCAAATAGAAGAGCAATTGGCAGAAGAGATCTGAAAGTATGACCACTTGTATAACCCGTCACTGACCGGCCGATTTGTCCGCCAGAAATAGGCTATGAGGAGCCGGAGTGGCGATGTAAATAAACAGGCGACGAAGAAGAAGACGTCTCTTCTTTGTGTGTTTTGTCTTTGAAAAAAAACGTTACTCCGCCTAGGGTTCTGGCGGTGAATTGCGTTGCAACACGCGCAGCACGTTAGAGAAGTATAAACCAAAACGAGTCCATCGATGCAGCTGCGTGGCCTTCCGCGGTTGCAGTCGCAGGACTATAATTCAGCCTTTAGCCTCTTAATCTGGATTCAACCCAAAATGGGTTCTTTCTTGGCCCATGTCCCATCCTTCCACCAAGTTTCGTGAAAATCTGTTCATTAACTTTAGCATAATCCTGCTAACAAACCAACCAACCAACGAACAAAGAATCAAACAAACCAACAAACCAATGGACAATATTAAATATGGGCTATGGTAATGCTAACCAACCAACAGAGAGGGACGAAATATATACACACGTAAAATATGCATGAATGCAAAGCAATGTGCAGCAATGTGCAATTAACATGTTATTATTCCTAGAGAATGTTATTGCATTCCTCAGGGTTATATCCAGGAAATCATCCAAGTCAAAGGAACAGGTTGATATTTGTGGAAAGACATTTATTTGCTTTCCTTCCATGATATAAATGAATAAATCGATCAGCTAACCTTAGCTTAAAAACAGGAAGACTGGCTCTCTGCAAAGTCAGACAACTCAAGAATGCTAAATCGCGCAAATTACCGTGTTGCATCTTGTATTTTTTAATTTCCACACGAGCAAAATGTTAAAACGGCAATTTGCGGTTTTAGGAGGGGTCCTATGCTGGGACTATGTTGTGATAAACTGAAAAATGCCTCTTAACCCAAATCTAAGTGCAGTAGGTATAAGATTAGATCAATAAATTTATCTTTGACACCTTTACTTGAATCTCACTCGTGAGCTCTAGAATTATGCCTGAAGTGGAGGCTTGTCCTGCCCATAAAACATAAAGTATTTACGTGACATGTTTGTGCAGCACCTTGACTGAAAGCAATTACTGTATATCAGCAACCCACAGGCGTGTTAATGATGGTGCTCCTTCATCAGGATGGAGACGTGGAGTTGATTTCGTCTCAGTTGGCGGCGCTGAAGGGCATTTGCCCCTTATAACCTTTTTATGTTGAAGTTCTGGCATTACTGTTAAAGTAACCTGAGCAACATATCTAAATCAAGACCAACCAAACCGTGGAACCTTAAAGTTAACATAAAGCACATTTCACTTGACTTTTCTTTTCACCATTTGTTGCAAAAGTACCTTCTGCTCCTGGAGCCAAGTGACAAGTAGTTGAGATTTGATCTTCTCAAATTGAGACTATGCATATTCATAAACATCTTTGGTTTCTGTCAAGAAAGCCACGCTGGGGCATCACTTAGCTCCCAGGGATGATATGCGAGCTAGCAAAAGGCTCATACTGCCAAGAAAACACAGCTGCTACTCCCGTCACACAGCTTTGAGGAAACCCCTGAGCCCTTCATCAAGCATCCATCCTACTGTGGCCAGGGAAGATGCAAAGATGCAGGATGCGGCTGAAGAGACGATGCTGGGAGTAGTTTACTTGTAGCAGCTACCACTTAAATACATTCTGCTCATATTCAGATTGATCATTTTAATTTGTGTTGTTACTCGATGGTTTATATGCTCTTCAGAAAACATATTATGATTTTCTCATTCTGTGCACTCTTTTCAGCCTCTGTCTAAAACACTTGGTTTCAGCTCCCGTCTCTTTAAGCCCCCCCCTCCCTTCTGACAAAGCCCAGGCATCTCCGATTGGTCAGCTAGACCACTCTATTGTGATTGGTCAACAGCTTTCGGAAAAAAAAACATTTACTTTCATGCTACAATTGCCAAGAGGCCAAAAGAATTGTGAATCATCCTGAACCACGAAGACAAAACAAATCCAACTTCCATCTGGATATTGAATCTTTGGTGGTTTTACAATATGTCCATAATCTGTGACATATCAGTTACCGGTCATATGAAACATTCCTGCAGAGCTTCTCATGTTTCTTTCTAGCGTTTTGCATTTAATCCCAACAGTAGAGAATCAAAGAAACTTGTGGTGGGCAGCTATAATCAACAATCTGTGCCAGATAACACTGTGGTTCCATGACAAACATGTGCATTAAAAAACATTATTATTGTTATATTATACATGATTTAAGAACTGACTGAATCCATCCGACTATTCATTTTAACATTAGACCAACCTAAATGTATAAAATCTAGAATTTCTTACAGCCTGAGAGGAATTAAAGACCATCTGTTTGTCTGTCTGGACAGATCATTGAGCAAAGTGACACAAATCAGAATCAGAATCAGAATCAGAAAGTATTTATTGCCAAGTAGGTTTACACCTACAAGGAATTTGCTCTGGTTATTGATGCATACAATGAACATAGAAACATAAAAACATAAAAACACAATAACCCAAATAATCAAGAATCGTAGAATCGAAATGTCATCAGGCTCCTGAAAAATCTCTGAAACCATGTTGTGGGCCCCTGCTCTAGACACTGAGCTGTTTCCAGTATCGTGTTATTGTTGGTATAATAAAGTGAACACTAAATGGTATTTCAAGAGTTACAAATAATACCAGCAGAGGAGCACGGCTTGGTAATACTTTCTGAAGTAATTGTAGGTGAGAGGTTTAATCAGAAGGAGCTGGGCCTGGAAATAATTTCCAAAGATCTCCCAGTTGATCTGAGAATCCCACAACCCTCCTGAATTCATCCCCTAACATCTGATCAAAGCGCAGCAAAGTTGTGAGGAGTGTGAATCAATAAATATCCTGAGGCGGCTTGTTTAGTTTTTAAGATGACAGGATGATAGGAAAGACTTGGCATGCACTCTGCAGCGGGTAAACCTGAATACACTCCAGGCATCGAGCGGTGCCAGTGGAGGGGGCGGGGGGGGGGGGGGGCTTTAGAAGAGGCAGGGAGACACGGGAGAGGAATGATGGACGGCTCACACGCCAGCCATTGTGAGAAAATTATAGCTAAGTGCCGCCAACTGAGGCAGCGTGGCGGCCAGCCAAAGCCCCGGGACAACAAAGAGCCAGGATCCCTGTGTGTGAGTGAGCGCCGTCCTGCCGGCGGAGCCCCAAACCTTCATATTTACATGCAACGCTCAAGAGTTAATTGCATTGAATTCCTGCGCGCGGTGCAAAGTGGGGGCTGTTGTTGCTTTATTTTACATAACAAACACACAGTTTCCACTCATGGCTATGTGCTTCCCAGAAACCCTAAAGCAAAGAGGCTGAATCAAAAGAGCTTCAGACCTCGAACAGATGAGGAATCATTGGTATTTGTCTCGTCGTTCAGGAATGACAGGAATAGGAGAAAGGTCCTCATCTTGAAAAACACAAAATCGAGGAGGACGGAGCAGGTCAACACATAACGATACCGTGTATAAATCTTCCATGTTATCGTGGAGCTTTCGTCTGATACTCTGCATTGTTGGCTCCCCGAGGAAAACATGAAAGTTCCACACATTCCTGTAATTACCCTGCGTGTTTGGGAAATTATTTGTATTCGATTCTGCTTCACGGGAAATGTCCATGTATGCGTTTTCAGCAGCGGGAGAGCTAAGGGGCCCCTTTAACACACCAGACCTCATCCTCACAGTAGTTGATGGACAAAAGCCAAAATGTGTCAGGGTTGCTACGGCTCCTGATCTTTGGTAAACGAACAGTGCCCTCCCGACTCGGCAGACTTGGCAGAGTAGGCCCGTGCACATCAAAGTAGGGCCTGACCTTGCATACCATATGAGGTTTGGATTAACGAGCTCTGGACATCAAACAGCAGGATCACCACCCACGAGTCATCAAACCCGGCTCGGACGAAATTTACAGCGGACAAAAATGCTGGAAACATCAACATCAACCTCGGCCACGTATCTCGGCTTGAACATCGTGACCAGGACAGGGAGCGGCAGCGGCAGAGGATCTTTCAAAAGCCTCCAATTATCTGATGTGTGGGAGAGCACAACGAACTGGGCCGCGTGCCAAACAGCATCCTTTACCAAACAAATAAAACTTTTGACAGGACGTGTCTGCCTCTCGGAGGACTGCACACCGACAATCCGCTCCGTGCAGGGCAGTGACAAGCGCTCCTGGAACTGAATATTAGTCATAACATTCATCTGGTAATTCCAGAGAGAAATACAAGACATACACATAATAGCACTTGACTTTCCCACAAAGGAAACTTGAAATGTGTTGACAGGCACTGTAATCACAATCAAACATTACCAGAGGGCTGGGGTGAGGTCTGATGTCAAGCCTAGTAACAAGTGGGAGACTTCTAAAGATGTGAGTGTGTTTGAAACAATATGGTGGTGCTGTTTTCTTACAGCACGAAGGTTCCTGGTGTGAATCCCAGTTTGGCCAGTGGTCCTTCTGTTTAGGGTTTACATGTTCTCGTGTCTGTGTGGGTTTTCTCTAACAGCCTTAATACATTCGATTTGGGAGGAAGTGAGTTGCTATTTCTATGTCAGCCCTGTGATTCGCTGGCGACCTGTCCAGGCTGAACCCCCCGATTGACTCAGGCTCCACCACCCCCCCCTGACATCCGTCAAAAGGAGAATTGTATCAAACTGTTTCGAAAGCCACGACAAATGTGGGGGCAAAAAGCCTGCTGTCACACAGAGAGGGGGATGTGTCACCATCTGTCAAACATGCCAGCGCACATTTGTAAGAATGTCAGTATCAGAAGATTGTTCAAACTGAGACGTCAAAGTCAACAGAGACTCAAGAAGCATTCGCTGAATCATGAGCCTATGAAACTAGTATTATTAGGCCTTCTGCTGAATGGGCAGTAAAAAAAAACTGGGTTGTGCAGGATGACCACTCTTCTGATATGTCATAATTTTTTTTTTGCCAATTATTCCATTGGTTCATCATTTGGTCTCACCCAGAGATATCTGATAGAAAGACAAGACTGAGCAAAGCGCACAGACTGAGAAACTGACACTTGAGCTGTACATTTGCAACAGTGTGATGACTAAGGTGTGTCCTTCAAATGCCACAGAATAAATGGGTCATTCCATTTATGAGCAACAGAGAACCCAACCGTGGGATCCTTCTCGGAGCCGACCTATCCCAGCATTCATCGCGTGCGGGTGCCAAAGCTGGAAGGAAAAGTTCTGAAAAAAATCCAGAGAACCTGATATTTGTGTTCTCGAATGTTTTATACTGACAGTGTTCAGCTGTAAAATGGTGTCTAACAGTCAGAAACACTTCAGCAACATGGGCGGTAGGTGTTCTCTTCAGTCAATTTCTTAAATTCAAAAAAATGTAATACTTAGAATATTTAATATTTCAAATAACAGGTATTGATTTTTCCAGATACAGAATTAAAAAAAGGCAGCGCAGGTCATTTAAAGTAGACGTATGATGGTGAATCCTGCTGTTCCCTGCAGAAGACAATCAATCTGAAATAACCACTATTCAGAGGTACGCAAGTGGAACCCTCGATGTCATACTGGTCATACTCAGCAGGGGTAAGGATAAAAACCTGAGGTTTAACCTGGCGGCAGGTTGATATCTGAGTCGTGTGAACAGCAGATCCCTGTTCCACTGGGAGCGAACACCTGCCGTCATCCAGAGATGTTTCCCTGAGGCCTCTGCTGCCGCCACAGCAGGACATCTGGACAGCGAATGAATGAAACATCTTTATATTTGATCATATTGACAGATGCATGCACAGAAATCCGTCAGGTCATTAAAGCAGCTGCTTGTCCACACAGACAAGCTGTGAAATAACTGTGATATTGAAACAAGTCGTCCGGAATTTAAATGCACAGATTTCAAACTAAATAAACATTAAAAAAAGTCACACACAGCATAAAAAGTATTTGTTCTTTTCAGTGGACCATCTTTCTTCCTTTTTTTCAATAATGCCAAAATTACAGTTTCAAAGTTTTACTTCAATTGAAGCCAAAACTGACTTAAAATAAACAAAATTACCTTTATGTTTAATATTGTTTATTTCCATTGCTCTTCCTCTAAGTCTGTTTAAATTTAAACATTTATTGTAGTTTACAATATTATGCATATATACTTGTACATACATATAGACAGGTTCTTTATGGACACACTCCACAACTCGAAATACATATATAAAAATTCAAAGTCGACCCACAAAACCTTAGCATTCGACCACATCTTAGTCTTCCTCCATTACGAGAGTCACTTCAATACTGAGGTTTCTTCATGACAACTGAGCACAAACAACTGAGCACAAACAACTGGTGTTGGGGGAGACTCTGAGATGCAGATGAAAGCACTTGAAACAGTTTGGAAAAGTGACTTTTTGTATTTTTGATTTCAGATAAAGCGGAATGAAGCTGTTTTGTGTCTAAGTCATTTCATCACGGAAACTTTCTCGTTTCTGGATTCATTTTTAGTTTTTCTCATCTTTTGACTGAATTAAAATTCCCTTCCCTTTAAAAAGGTTTATTATTGTTATTATGTTACATACCTATTAAACTAAAACTCACAATTAGTGGCCGATGAATAATAGCAACACTTCCGTCATGCTTTCCAAGTTATATTTTTTCTCTTTACAAAACATATTTGAATGAGTTGAATTTTGACTCCTTTCAGTTGAAATGATTTTTATAAGGAAAGTGTCTATGGAGATACAAAACTTTCTCTGGACTTCCAAAGTTGTGAAGATCAAAAGGAAATTTTTGGCTTTCATCATTGTACAAAAGACCAAAACGCATGTTTGGTTTTATTATAGGTGTTGTGGTTCAAGTACAGTGGTGAACGTTCATTTCAAAACCTCATCATTACGGCACATCCTTTCATGTGCTGCACTGTTTAACAGCATTATTTGAAATATGTCATTTGCACTGAATAAACATCGCTGAGCTGTCTGACTTGTACTAAGTGAGCTGGCTTGTTGTTGTATTCGTAATGAAGGTGCCACGGAGGCTACCTTTGGGCTATTAATGAACCGGTGAGGGTTATTAAAACTAATTTGATCATCTGTAATGAAAAATGAACGACTGGTGTTTGATTTTGTTGGCAAAACTAACAAGGAGAAGTTTGCTTTGATCAGGAAAATATCTGAGGCCTGTAGGAGAATTTAATCAGCGGCAATGTTTTGGCTTCAGAATATCTGCATAGAGGAAAAGAGAGAAAAAAACGGAAAGTTGATGAGGTTAAAAGGGGTAGGGAGTAAAAAAAGCAATAAAGCCAGCCCATACCCAAAGAGATCATTAAGTTAATGGATTGCTGGTGGCTAAAAGCATTACAGTGTTGGGTAAAGATCTGTGGACAGCCGAGGCCGAGGAGCGGCACGCTGAGAGCCGAGGGCCGGCTCACCAGTGACGAAGGGCATTAGCAGCCCCGCATCCTCCAGTCTGCAGCTGGTATTAGCAGGCACCGAGCACCCTGTCAACACATAGTGTATTACTCCACGCGCAAATTCTCCAACTGGCGTCGACACCAGCGGGTGCCTGTGCTGAGGCAGGATGAACTGGGGGGAAAGAAACCTCGAGAGGTATAAGTCCTGTTTCTCAGATGTGATACGAAACATTTGGGAGAAACCCTTGTTTGAAAAATAATCATAGAAAGGATATTAAAAGGGTTTACTGTAATCTGAAAGCACGAGAAATACACTTATTTAAAAACCACGTTGAAATATAGTAGAATCAACTATAACCGACTATTATCTGCTGTATTTTCCAGAGCAGCTGTTAACAGACTATTCTCTAATCCTTCTGGGAGCTTTAACGCCGCAGGATGACACACAAAACCTGAAATAGGCAGATAACCGCAGAGCTCGTGAACTGTGCAGCCGGACGGCTGTGAGCTTTATGCAACAGGACAAACGGTACCATGTAAAAGACAAGAGGATCACTGTCGGACACTTGAGGATCCAACACGCACATACTTCAAAAGGCTTCTCATTGTGTTTGTTAAAGCCGTATTGTTGCAGATCTTCCCCCGTGTGCGCCTGCTCTCCGGTGACAAGCACAGGGATTTGTCTGCTGCATGTGTACAGGCAGGGCTGGCTCTGGGGCTAAGGAGCATCATTATGGACTAAACACAACTAAAACAAAACACAGGCTTTCTGGTGCCCCACAGTCTACCCAGCTGAGGCTGAGCGGAGGGGAGGGGCTGGGGGGGTTGGGGGGGGGGGGGGGGGGGGGGGTCTCAGTCAGTGCGAGAGAAGTGGCTCTACCTACATGATTAGAGAAAGTGATTCATTGAAAAGGGTGGTTGTAAATTCCCAGACCCGCCGTTGGCTCCGTCGTTACAGACTCGTGTTGTTCAGCACGCTGGGTTCAAACTCACAGAACTAAGGAGATCCCAAAGTTTGTCAAAACAAATATAAAAATGCTGATGATGTGATGCACAAGACATTTAAAACATTTGCTTTTTTTTAAATGATGCTGCAGCCTTCTGAAAATACAGCACCGTGCAGCTTTTATCCCGAGCTGGAACACAGAATATGACGCGTGGAACTCGATGTGTAGTGTCCCACAGTATATTGTGCATATTTTAATATCATGAATCCTCTGTTGCAGCTGGAGGATGAGGAGCTTCTGCGCGTAAATGTTGGTAACTTTAAGCAGGGTTGAAAAGTAACTAAGTACTACTACTCAAGTACATTACATCAGGAACTTGTATTTAACAGGATTATTTCCATTTTATGATTCAACTACATTTATTTGACGCCTGAATATAGTGGCTGAACCAAAAACACAGGAGGTTATAGAGTTGGTTGCACACATAAATGCATCAGTACAATAATTCAATAACAATACATCACTGAAGGGGGGGGGGGTTAATGAGTACTTCCTATTCTTTGATACTGGTCGATGACACTTCAGTACTTCTACTTAATCAAGAATTTGAATGCAGGACTAACTCTAATAACTTTGTTATTGTACTAAAGTTTCTTGTCGATAAAATGGTTATCAACAAAAGAACTTAAATAAATGTAACTTTATCTGCATTTTTCATGAAACAACTGGCCGACGTGGGATTCAAGCTTTAGTATTGTAATGTAAAAATGGCAGAGATTCAAAGTCACTGATGTGGTGGGTTTTCAGAAACGTGGAGCATCAGCCTCTGCATCCTCGACTGGAGCAGTGATCCCTCTCCTCAGCTCGGCTCCTGCTGGGCTGCGGATGGAGAGGAGGGCTTTGTGAAGGTGGCAGCTGCTGATTCCCTCACTCAGTGAATCTGGACTGCTTCTTTTATCAGCTTGTAATGGGTCTAATGTATGTCTGACAGCCCCACAGTGATAAGATGGGGCTGGGAAGGGGAGGTATACTCCACATGTTGATATTAGGTTGTAATAAAACCAGTATCCCAACCATAAGTTCATCATCAAACCATCTTCTGTCTCTGTGGTTACAGTTCTGGGACATAGTTGCAATGGGGAGTATTTGATTGTGTGCACGGTGGCAGATGACTTTAAGGTGTCCAGGTGATCAAATGAAGGAAAAAACAAAAGCATTTAAAATTATTTCAGTGTCGTTTTATTGTACGAATATAAAGAATAAATAGCAAATGTCATTAATTTACAGGATAAAACAAGTCACCGATACACGACTCTGTATCAATGATTCCACGTTTAACTCTGAGGTTGATCTGCTTCATCCGAACATGGGAAACAGCACAAGTCCTTACGCGGCTCTACGCGCCACATCTCCATAAATACAAAATATATAACCAATATTCTCCACAAATAAAGTAGACTCTGGTTACAAATAATACTGACTTTGTACAGGGAGTTATACATAACTGCGTGGCAACCGCATATACAGAAAATACATTCCTACACTCGGTGGTGCGTGTGAGAGGGAGAGATCACAAAAAAAGAAATGTCGAGCTTATAATTGATGTCGTTCAGCTGGAACAGGAGCATTTGCAGTCTGTGATGATGGGGTACTGCACGGGTATCCACGCGCACTTCAGCCCCCCCTTCCTCTGCACGCATCTCCACCTCAGTATCGTCAGGTGGGTCGAGTTCGCAGGCTTGCACACCATCCCCTCCGGCACCGAGCACGACCTCTTGCTGAGGCAGCTGCCCACGCGCACGAACCGCGGCCAGAACCTGTTCCCCAGGTCGGTCCAGGTGTAGACCACCGGGCAGAACGAGTACGCCCACAGCCACTGCTGCAGCCGCCGCTTCAGTTTCTTACTCGGCTTGTGCTTCTTGCCGAACTGTACGTCGAAATCCATCGCTCGGATCTCCTTCGGCAGCACCCCGCCGGGCTTCTGGACGTCCAAGTCGTCGAGCTCCTCGTTCCCGGTGTATTTGTCCTCCGCGGGCGGCGAGACGGACAGAAAGTGGCTGTCAAAGTCCCCCAGGACGCTCTTCAGCTCGGTCTCGTTTAGGTCCCTCTCCTTGGGGTCGAAGACGGGGTCCGGGTCCTCTTTTAGTTCCACCAGCGGCAGACTGTCGCTCGGGATGGGGCGGAGGAGGTAGTAGTGCTGACAAACCCCGCTGTCCATGAGAAGTCCAAGAGACAGCACCAGCAGATACAGGGCCACGCACTGCTGAGGTTGGTCCATGTCGGACGGTCCAGCGGCGACTTCAGTGCGCACACGGAGCTGCTAGAGGGGCCACTGTCTCGTGCGCAATTACGCGTATCCAAACCTGAGTGTTGAGCGTCTTTTCAAAAATCACCGCTTCCCATGATGAAAATCCGTGACAGAAATAAAAAAAAAAAGCGGCATCAGGGGAACCGAGGTTCCGTGACGAACTTCGTGGCAGGGCTTATGTGTCTCCTCGGGCTCCGTGCGCGCGGTCTCGGCATGATGCCTCTGGTGCCTCCTGTTGCAGAAAAGCGCTGAGCGTCACCCGCGACCTCCGTTATATCCTCCGCACGGACCGTGATGTAATTCGTGTGCCTCTCTCTGAATGTGGGTTTGTTGTCTAGGAGGAGATCCCCCCCCCCCCCCCCCAATACCTCCTTCTTCCATCGTTCTGGAGGCGGAGGGGGGGGGACTAAGGGGACGGGGGTGCGGGGTGTGCAGGCAGAGGAGACGCCCCCTGTCGGTTTTCCTTAAATCAGTCTCACAGTGGGCATGACTGGTGAATTTTTTTGGTTTATTCTCTTGGGGTTTTGCTGGTGAATCCGTCCCTGCACTCTCCCAGCACCAACAACTTAGAGTCAAAGTATAGAAACGAGGAATTTTACATTTAAAGTCCATTTCAGTTTTTGAGATACTTTATTCAAGGATTTCCATTTGAATCCTCTGTGGCTTAAGATGTTCAGCTGATTAAAAATAAGACATGCAATCATAATATTATTTCTTTTCACCTGCTACAACATATAAGTGCTGCTCAAAGCAACGGTATTGACAATAAGGTCAAAAATAATCATTTCAAACCATCCAAAACCGCTGCCAGGATCATCACCCGCACCAAACACTCACAGTACACCACTCCTCATCTAGTGTTTCACCGGCTCCCTGTTCAACATAGACTCCATCATAAAATGTTACTGTTCTCCTTTAAAAAAGAAAAACCTAACCTCCATATACCTGCTGGACCTTCTCCATCCTGGGCCCTGCGCCCCTCTTCAGCTGCACCTCCCCACATTTACACTCCGCTCCATGGGTGTCAGGGCCTTCATCTGCCCTGCACCACGACTCTGAAACCCTCTGACACCTCACACCTCCCTGCTACACTCTATGTTGGACAGTTCAAATATTAACTCAAAGCAAATCGGTTCAGATCAGTCTACCGAACACAACAGCTTATCCATTCCCCCCCAATCAGATTGTAATCTTTGTGTACTGGGGTTTTTTCCTCCTAACAGGAATTTATAGTTCTACTTCTTATTCTCCTATCACATATGGTGTATTGATAGGTGTTTGCATTTCCTAAACCAATTTTAATGTTTGGTTTTACTTAAATTACTTTGATGATTAATATTGCCTGCCTGAGCAAACAGAGTCTACATGAATTACAGCTCATCCAACAGGCAGCAGTCGGACTTCTCACCAAATCTGCTAAAAGAGAGCCTAATATATTAATCCAATTTTAGCTTCTCTTCACTAGGTTCCAGTAAATTTTGGAATTGATTTTAGGATTTTATTGTTGACTCTAAGGTTTGGCTCTGGACTTGCACCTATGTACATTTCAGATCTTTTGACACCATATGTCCCTGGTTGTAACTTGAGGTCCTCAGTGAAGGCCATACTA
Source organism: Pleuronectes platessa (assembly GCF_947347685.1). Lineage (NCBI taxonomy): Eukaryota > Metazoa > Chordata > Actinopteri > Pleuronectiformes > Pleuronectidae > Pleuronectes > Pleuronectes platessa. Next base: position 6,610,887 of record NC_070641.1, read on the forward strand.
ACCATTCCACAGTCGAGGCTCCCAGTCTGCGCAACAATCTCCCTGAAGATATCCATCCAATGAGCTCCTTATCCTTTTAAATATCTCTTAAAGACACATTCTTATATGTGTGCCCTCTCCTAGTTCCGGTCTTAGAATCTATTTTAATACTTTTATTATGTTTTATTGTGTTTATATTTGTTCATATTGATTTTACATTTATGCATTTCAAGTGCGTCCTATAGTCCCTATTCATTTGCAGCTTGTAACTGTGATTTGAAATATATATATATATATAAATAATAAATAATATTATTATTGCTATTAATATTATTATTTATTATTATTAATACACAGTCATAGTGATAGTGCCCATGAGTACTTTTACATTAAGTACATATTTCTTACTTTTACTTTTTGAATGCAGGACTCCTGTTTGTAATGGATTACTCTAACATCGGTAACTTGTTTATTTATATATAAATGTTTTACCACCGGTAAAAAACTATAATTAAGTTCTGGAAACACGCTTCATTTGGTTCAGAGGCCATGTATACGTTTTAACGACAGACACTCACGACCTTCAGGATTTAAAACTTTTTTCTTCCCGTCGGAAAGTTTTCGACTCTCCTCTGTATCATGATCCAGTTTTCAAATAAACAACTGCACATGATCCTAAAAAGTACCATTTATGTTTTGACGTTCAGAACAATTACTTTAGATGTTTATCGTTCAAATAAAACAAAATATGCACAAATGTCTGAGCCTAATTATTCCATTTAGTCACAGATCTCATTTTTCTCTGAAGCCCTAATAAGCAACTGTCAGATGGACCGGTCTGTCCTGGGTTTGAATATTTTCAAAGAGCAGAAAGAAACAAACTCAGGCAAAATGAAACAGTTATTTAAAACTTGAAAAAAAGAAGACGAATCGGATTTAAAGGTGAGATGGCTTTTATTCGTTTAGAACTTGCTCTCAAATCTTATCTTTCTTTCTGATAAGAATCAACATTTTTGTTTTTATTAAAGGTGGCTTGTGACATCCTGCGCAGGAATCAAACAAAATCATATCACCCAATAAGCTGAACCTTTCGCTAGTTTGAAGAAAAGTCCAATTTACAGCGCGGATCAGGGTCGAAATAGCCAGTTCAGTTCACTTTTTGCAGTGTATTTACCGCCTGTGTCCAGCTCGAGTGGGACAATATTTCTGCCTGTAGCGGTGCCACTGCAGCGCGCCTCTCAATAAAGCCAGCCAAATTAGCTCCCAAATAAACAACGCTCGCTAAGCGGCGGCAATGGAAAGTATCACAATTTGCAAACCTGTCTAAACTCCTGCTCAGAGAATCATTCTTTGAAAAATAATTTAATGGAAGAACTTAGCCAGCTGCTGCATCAGCCATAAACCATTCGCTTTAGATAAATGCATCTCTGTTTCATTTTGAATGAGCTAATTCACACAAGCACTTGAGCACACGACTCATTTAGTTTACGGTCGAATGATGGGGAGAAGTCTGGAAAATGTCAACCTCATATTTTTCATCTGACCAGCACGTATCATAAACTAGCTACCCTCTACAGCCCCCCCCCAAAAAAAGCTTGACAGATAGGTTCATTCCAGTGGTGCATTTACACATCATAGGCAACGACATGTACAAACCTAATGTATGGTTGCATTTTAAAAGGCCTTTAATACAGTGAGGCGGTGGACTAGTGGCAGAAACTTGGACTATGGGCAGAAAAGGTCTCTGGTTCGTCTCTGGTTCGACTCCATGGAGAAAAAACAAAAAGACGAACCTAGATTGATTTGTCCAAAAATCCAAGAGGATTCTCCCTACCCTGTCTAGTGCCCCTGAGCAAGGCACCTTACCCCCCCCAACGCCCGTGTGCCCGTACACAGAGCAGTGAGGTTAAATTTCCCTACAACTGCATGAGTGTGCCTGTGCATGTGTTTGGGATAAATAAATGTATCTTAATCTTAATCTTAACATACAAAAATGCATAGTAAACATTTTTTTTTTTTAATGCATAATAAAAAATATAGATTTTTAAAGCATAATTCAAGACTATTTTATTTTGTGACATTTCAAATGAAGCCGTCACACGCTTGGAGGAAGTTTGAAACTGAAATTGGCATGTTTTTCCTTTTCAGAAATCATATTCCACACACTGGAATATTTCATCTCTGATGTGGCTGCGTGGGTGAAGACCAAGTATGGTTCTCATTAAGGGTCATCAGGATTGCCAGGCTCATTTAACGCAGAGTTGTTTTCCTTTCTTCTAATCCCTTCCTACTGTTTTACCACAGGAGCATTTCGATAGTGATATATTCCTCCTCGAAAAGACGGGCCGGTGGAGACAGGCGCCTGTTTAATTGAGGAGATCTTTTATTTTTTTCCCGTAAGTTCTCCAAACAATTCTCTTCGGCTAATAAACGGCCCGAGATAATGACCACTTCTCGAAGGGGTCTGGTTGCTGAAGACTTTAAAACCTGCGCTTAAGGACGTGCATTCAAAATGAATCTCCTCGCTTGAGCCGTGCACGGGTCAATGTGGCCTTCCCTGCTGATTTCTCGTTTAGTGAGAAAAAGCAGGCTTCTCTCTTGGCAGACACCTTCAGCGCTGGTACCAAGAAAAGGCACGCTCAGGTAGAAACACACACACACACAACAGAAAGGACCCTGATAGCCTCCATCCATGCGAGAGCTAACGGCAAAAGTCCAGAGATATTAAGACAGTCTCTTTTGGTCCTAAATCATCCAAGCAGGCTCTGGAGGCCGGACGGCTCCTCGGCGGCGGCCCGGTGCAGGAGGTTATCACCGTGACACGAGTCGGCTACAGAGTCCGAAAAACACAAAGCACCTTTCACGTGCTTTATCTCCATCGCTACGCGGTTTCACACCTGGTGCTAATTGAGGCCGCGCTGCCAAGCTGAATACACACAGACATGAAGTGGGTGCTATTCTGTTTACTCTGGCACTTGGGGAGGTGTGCAATTTGCTAGTTTGTTTAGCACTCCCCTCCCCTCGTTCCTCTGCAAGCCAAGAGCACACAATCACAATAATCACTCCTGCTGAGAGCTTAATTAAAATTAATTGCTACTTCTGACCACTGACCGTGAGTCGGAGAGCAGTTTTGCATCATTGCAAGTCGCATTATTTTCCCCCTGTTTGGGCTTATAAGGACTTATTCCTCCACACTGATCATTCTTTTTACTTTTAATGGTTATTTTAAGTATTTTGCACCAACCTGAAACATGAAAATCTAACTGGCTTCAGTTTAGCAACTGATTATCTGAAGTTTTTCTAAAGCCACAACAAATCGGTTGTAACGGTTCCTTTACTTGTGTGATACACGAGTCAGATAATATATCATTCAAATGAAACCTTCGTGTTAAATCCTGATAGTCACCTTCAGGTGGTTGAGAACACTCATAAATATCTGGAGCTTTTAACAAGGACTATATTTAGCACATGTGGGTCGTTTTTTCCCAACAGGATTCAGTGTCAAAACTCAAAGCACCTAATTCCCTGTGGGAGTGTGTGTTCCTTCCATTCCTCCATAAAATCTCACCGAGAGAAAATCCGCATCCAAACAAAGTCAAGAAACCATGAAAGTGCTTCTCTTTCCTAATTATAGATTCTTCAGTAGGAGGAGGAAAACTAAATTTCAAAATAAAAGTCCTTGAGCCATCATGTGGCTGATGAGATTTATAAATCCACTGTTACACAATGTAGTGTGGCATTGAAACAAGTCTATTTAATGTTTTGGCTCGATACTCCTGGATTGTACTATTCTTTTAACTTTCACCCCCTCAGAGTTTTTGGTTCAGTGCTTGCATAAATTTTTCTTCCTGCTAAGAATGTTTCCAGTGTTTTTGATTTTGTTGAAAAATCACTTCACAGTCTATCTAAATTAAAATTTGCACAAAGTTTTGTATTACATGTATATACATTATTCGGTTGTAATGAAAGAAAACACAATGGACACAAACAGAAAAGTATTGCCATGTTTAGATCATAGACTGTAAATTAAGAGGAACGACACGTCTCCATTTCCTCCTGTTGAACAAAAATGAAGCCGTTAAATCCAGGATACGAAGGCTGCCCTCTTGTGCCAATTATGTCATTTGTAGTTTGTGTACTAGTGATAGTGGTGTCCATCCAATCACGAGTAAGTTTCAGCTGTCAATCATGACATGATGTAACTGATTAAAAAGAAACATAAAAACATGAACAAACATCAGTGCGACAAGAACGACAGAAAAGGACAATAACCATCTTTGACAATAAACCCCAATGTGTTCGATGTGTGATTTGAGCTTTAAGTTTGGTCCGATTTTCTACCCTGGAGGAGGTGGGGTTAATGACCTCTACTGAAGCCAGCCACCAGGGGGTGATATAGATGATTTGGCTTCACTTGTGGGAGCTGTCATGTTGTCCATCTATATTTACACTGGTTCAGACTCTAGTTTTAGCAGAAAGCAATGCGTTTTCAACTGTCATGCCGAGATGTGATGGGCAAACACGACAGGTGATTGATGAGTTCATGGCCTGTTAGAAAACATAGCACATTTAATTTTATATATAGTCCCCTCCTATGTAAACACACTTCGTCCAGTGGTCATAAAAACTGACCCCTCCAGGATGAGGGATCATCTTCCAGGCTCTCTCTGGAGCAGCCCACTTCTTCACCAGACAGAAAGACGGAGCACCCTGGCTATAGTGTTGCCACCACGTTCTCGAGGACACCCATGGGTGATTAGCCCTTGAGACCGATATATTAGACAACCGTACGAAAGCTAGTTGTCTGCTTTTTCCTCAAAAAGAGCTGAACAGCAATTGTGTTGCCCGAAACAGAAATGCCAAGAGACGGCATGCGAATGCAACAAAACACAAAATTGTAATTTGTGACTATAGTGGAGGCCAGGGAACTTGTAAACGGGATCTACTGATCATTTCTGAAAGTGAAACGTCACGTCCTGAAAAGTATTTTAGTTAAACATTCTAGTATTAAACCAAATCATAACATTCGCTATCTCAACGTACTTTACATTGTAAGGTTGAGACCTTACACAATTATAGAGATAAAACCAACAGTTCCATATTTGGAGGTCAGTGGGTAGATCCCCAGATCCTACTTGACAGTTGTGTCTATAGTTGTGTCTATTATCACTGTCAGCTTATTTTACCACAGACATGAACTCCATTACAGCATTAACTACAGTCTTTCTTTGATTCAACATGATTCTCCTCAGTTTGCTCTGGTCAAGAAAACTAACATTGACTACACAAGCTCACAAACGCCAAGCATTCACTCTCACTTGGCCCGGTCAGCAGTTTCAGATCAGCCTATATTTTACTGGAATCCAAGCAAATACTTGAACCTTTGATGGATGATTCAGTGTCCACCAGCCCGCCATGTGATATAAATGAAGTCTGACAACCAACACAGACACACAGCAGGGGTCCCCTGCGGCCAGCGGGGCATTTAGGGCATTTCAATGTCCACATGGCGATCTGGCCGGACTTTTACAGATCCTCGGAGCTGCGGCCGTGCCAGATGCTCCTGTGAATGAGCGAACGCGCCAGGAGTGGGAGCGCAGCGGTGGGTGGGTGGTGGTGGTGGTGGTGGTGGTGCGGATGACGGGAGGTCGCGGTGTCTATAGCCCCTACAACACAGACGGCTGTTTGTGCCATGCAACACCCCCACCGACCCCACCTTGGTCTCCAGCTCTCAGCTCCTAGTTCACACTTCATAAATCAAGATGGCCTGTCCTCGTGTGAATTCATCTCTCTCTGTGCTGGATAATAGTGGCGGTATTGTTCCAGGGCAAGGATTCATTTCAGAGACATAAACTACCCTCTAGGCCGATGTACGGCCTTGATAGCTCTAACAGGTCCTGGGTGTCCATACGGAGACGCTGAGGACTGAAATTGCAGTCCTCCCGTGTCATGCCACGTCTGGTTGGTTATATTTTCAACTCCTCTGGCAGCTCAAATAGTTCCAAAAATAAGAACACTAATTGGCCAGTGTTTATTTCTGTATGGGAGAAATACTCTAAGTGTTTTTAGCAGGTTGTTTGTGGCACGATGGTTTAACAGTCAGGGCTCTCTGGGAGGTACGGCTCAGTCCACTGCATGGAAAAAGAGCCGACTCTCCCCTTTTTTTAATAAATAAGGCCTTTTATACCAAAATTGGTAATACAGTATAGTTGTGTGTGAGGCTGGCAGGGTAGCGTGTGACATCATGAGTGTTGACTCATGAGCAGATGAGTGATGCACACTGAGCTTTTTGCCTCAAACTCATGTTTAGTGCCACAGAAAAGTAGTAAAGCCTCTCTCTCTCTCTCTCTCTCTCTCTCTCTCTCTCTCTCTCTCTCTCTCTCTCCTTCTGTCCGTCTCCGTGTCTCTCGCTCCACGGCTCAGAGTCGGGGAGGGGGTCTGGTAATGAAGCAAGTGTTTCTATGCGTTGTGAGGGGGGCTGTCAGCTCCACACACAGCAGACCTCTGTCACCTGTTGCCACCAGTGGGAGTCTCGGCGGGCGACAGGCACAGGGCCAAGCGTGGCAGCCAGTAGCAGGGGCCCCGGCTCCACCTATAGACGAGCCCGGCGGGGTGATTTACGCTGCCTCCGCGCGGAGGTGTCTACGGACGCTAGTGGAGCCGCGGCGGCACACAGCCAGGCCAATGTCTGACTTTTTTAAACTCCCCACCGTCTCACGCAGACGTGAAACAAAGTGCAGCTCTCACTGTTGGATTATTTGGCACAGTGATGAAAAAAATGAAACGGACGGCACAGCTAATTGGTTCTTTCATCACTGAATTAGCTGAGGATGAGAACCTTCGCAGGCAGCCGCACTGAGGACACGTTGAAAAGGGCCAGTCACGGCTCAGTATACTTGAAACAAACAACAGTACGTTGTCTGACCTCATCTGAAAGCAAAACATTTGAAACCTGAATTGAGCAACCTCGCAACTTAAGGCGCAGTGAGACGCCTGTTGTCATCAACACTGTTCGCTTTTAGACTCACTCAAACTGCATTTACGCCTGGCGTCTGCTCCCAAACTCTTAATTTGACAGCCACTAAGATGGAGACTTTTGAAAATGCTGCTGGCATCGTTTGTTTGAAAACTTTGCGGTCGTCTCTTAGTCTGAACAAATGGAGACAGAGACTTTAGGAAACAATGACGCAGATGCCCACATTCACTTCCTGGTCGGTTCCTACAAGTCCCAACGTATCCTTCCCTGATTGGTCACACTCCCATCATGTGAGGAAAAGCGTTGCGTGCCTTGTTTTCTGTGCTGCTACAACAGCAGTTACTTGAGCATCCACGGCTATTTCCGTAGGCATGCAGTCCAATCCCAGTGTGGGCAAAGGGTCATGTGATGTGGTCATGCTTTAGCAGAAACAGTTATTATTGTGTATTCACATAGTGGTAAATGGATTTGTATTTATATAGCGCTTTTCTAGTCTTGATGACCACTCAAAGCGCTTTACATTACAGTTTCACATTCACCCATTCAAACACACATTCATACAGTGCATCTACTTGCAGCACTTTTGTTATTCTATGGGGGGCCATTCGGGGTTCAGCATCTTGCCCAAGGACACTTCGGCATGCAGATGGTTCAGACTGGGGATCGAACCGCCGACCTTCAGGTTGGAGGACGATCACTTTACCCCTCAGCCACAGCCGCCCGTCTCAGAATAACCAGAACAATTAGTTCCTGACTGGGAAAATTCACGTGAAAGCCATCTCAAGTTGGAACAACAACTAAACTCCACTACATATTCTTACATATTTATATATTTATATATGTATATATTTTTCTGTTGTTTTTATATATATATTTTTTATTGTACTATCCACTCCAGCAGCACAAGAACACTTTCCTACTGGACACTGACACAATCACATCATTGCATTCCATTCCTGTATCTGTAAATATGTTCTCCGTATGTGATTTATGTATGTATGTCAGTGATTTGTTTAAGTGTATAAGCTACTGGATGATCTAAATTTCCCACGGGATTAATAAAGTATCCATCTATCTATCTATCTATCTAAACAAGGGAAACTTTGAGTTTAATGTTGAAGGGCTAATACACAAATCAACAATTTTACAATCAGCTCTAAACAGAAGCTTTTTTACTTGAACTTTTCAAATATTATGTTACACAGCAGTTACACAGGTGTTTAACCAGAACTGATTTAATGCTTAACCTTCATACCTCTTCTATATAATGCAAATATTGGAAAGATGAGTCAGAGTTTATCCTCTACACAAAGTCATTCATGGTGTTGCACTTGGTTGAGAGCAGTTGTCTAAAGAATGGTGAACAGGACTGGCGCGTGCTCTTCTGACGCTCTAGGCAAAACTTTTATTTTACCGCCCCTCTTTTTGCAACGTACCATACCAGCAGTAACACACAAACGCCAATATGCGTATAAATGAACACTAAGTTACTTCATGTACTGATCAGGTCCTGATAACTAGTGATGAGTGTTTGTCAGTTAGTGTGAGAGCAGGTCTGAGTGGATGAGGACACAGGAAACAAACCAACCTTCCTGTCATCTTGGCAGCTGTGGAGAACCTCTGTGTTTCCACGGTTCTACAACAAAGTCACTGACCTGCTTCCCACTTGTGTGTGTGCTGTCTGGAACAGACTGTCACACATTTTCTCTCACTCCTGGTATTTCACATGATGAAAAAAACCTTTATCATTTGTCAAGTGATTTGTTCAGTTCAGCATTTACAAAAAATATGAAAATACACAACACTGCATCAGTATATTTTAATAAGGAACTTCCATCGGGTTTTCTTTATATTCGCAACCAGATAATTTGGGTTGTTTAAACATGCTGCAGTATCCTCTCTATTTGAGCACAATCTCTGATCAGGTTAAATAACTTTAAATCGACCACTGACTCTTGAGAGTTGGGGGCAGGAGGCAGGGAAAGAGGCAGCTGTGATTGACACGTTCCTCAGCAATTCATATTTCGCCTACATGGATGTGCCGGCAGTGATGCTGGCTTTCCTAAGATGCAACAAGAACTTATATCAGAAGCAAACTGACGTCAACAAGTTCAAATTAGAGCCAAAGTGGATTTTTGGAAACATTTCAGCATCAACTCAAAGTCACATCTTTTCTGCATTATTTATTCTGTAAAATCTTTGCTTTCATAGTGTGCAACAATGAAAAGACAAAGCACTTTACTTCATGAAATCATCTGAAATACATAGCAGCTGTTATTACACTGGCAATTACATAGAGGAGAATGTGTCTTAACAGTGACTGCAGCATTTGCAGTGGCCTACCATGGTGTTTACCATGTGGATAGCATATTTGTAAAAATGGTAATAATGGCTTAAGTACCAAACAAAGTTACGAGCTAAGTTTATATACCGATATAATCTTCAACACTTTAATGCTACTTTCTGGAATATTGCCACAATGCGTCAGATGGAGCGCTCATGAAGTTTTTCAGGTGAGCTCTCTGTGCGGCTGAAAAGAAAAATCCCACAGCAGCACGAGATGAGACGGAGTAATGAAGACTGACGGCAAGAGCAATGGGATTTGAGTCGGGAGGGGGGAGGGGGGCTGGGGATTGAGACTGGCTCGCCGCGGCAGCAGCAGCAGCAGTCAACACTGCAGTGGAAAGGGTTAACACGAGACAGTAAAGTGAATCCAGATGTGCTGTTATTATTAATATCTCTGGCTGATGAATGGGAAGGTAAAATTACAGGCGCCAGCCAGGGAGGCCCCGTGTGCTGCCCTGCCACCCAGGCGCTTCCCAGTTCACCTCCACAGCTCCGGCAGCAGCAAATTGGGGCGAGACCATCGTCGAGCCTCCACATGGCCTCAGCGTGTCCAGGAGCAGCCAGGAGGCGAAGCGGTCGAATTAGACTAACAGGCAGTCAATGTCACAGGCCAGTGGTCCAGCGGCGGCCACAAAGATGGCTGACAGACACTCTGTTAGTTGACACTGTAAGTCCAATTGAAATGTAGGAATGATTCCATGCTAGTGTCCAAAGATGGGTTTGTAAAGGACAATGAATTGGATTGGATTTGTATCACTCAGACACTTTCATGGGGCATTTAAAAAAATCCATGTTTCAATGGAACTAAAGCAGGACCAATAATCAAACGCTGTCAGGAGGGCAGCAGGAGATTGTCCAGGTCAGATACGTGCACAATAACAGTAGTAGTCGTTTTCCACAACATTCAGGAGGCACCTGGGTCAAAAAGCAGAACTTGATGTATAAATTCTGCTACAGATCCTGCAATTTCTTCATCAGCCCGTATCATTAAAACTCTCAAATTTCATTGAGTTTAAGTTGAAATATTAGTACGTGTATGGCTCTTCTCTATCCAGTTTCGCGACCTAATCGCGTTAAAAACATCATCAACACGCCCACTAACTTATTGGCGATTTTGCTGTGTTCTCACATGGGCTCACTGGAAAAAAATTCTGGAAAAAGTTCCAACTTTAGTACAGGTCTGAAATCAGATATATAGTCAGTAAACAAAAGTTAATTACAGACTGTTTTCATAAGATTGATTGTTTGAGTTTCTGAAATTTTCCTCTGTACAATAAGCCTGTAACCTAAACATCTTTGGGTTTTGCTCGGTTCATCAGACAAATAAGGGATTTGAAGACATCCCCTTAGTTGACGGAAGTTACAACATAAAACCTGAAAAAAATCAAATAAAAAAGAACAGATTGAAACTGCGATTAAATCAGAGAATGAGAACGTGTTCCGTGAGGCCCAAACAACATTTTTGTTTGTTTAACTTGACTGAAGCGTCAGGCAGCTCTGTGGGCTTGATAGGAAGGAACTATAATCACTTTATTGGCTCTGTAAGCTCCTCACACCTCCTCCAATTCACACCTCAGTCAGCCTCTCGTGTTGGTTCAACATGCGACTGTGTTGTTGCTGTGAAGTCAAACAGACATGGAGACAGACAGGATTTCACACCGATTCTGGGAGGCAGAATAGTTTGTTTTTTTCAATCTCATTTCCCTCTTTTTTATCTGTGACACTTTTTTTCTGTGTCAGGTTATTGAGCAGAACTCCTGCTGGTTTAAAGATTTCTAATTTTGTTCCCGGAAAACGCTTCAGTACGCAGCAGTAATACGATGTTTAAACTACAATCATATCGTTAATCCATTTTTATTTCATTTTCACAGCTTCCCTTTTTTGGTTTCAGTTGCTCCGCACACTTTCCAGCCTTCTAGTGAAATTGAAAAATGTCAGAGTGAGCCCATGTGAAAATACAGCAAAAGAATGTCCGGAAAATTCACCATTTGCAAGTAGGCGTGTTGATTATGTTTCTAACACGAGACAGATTCAAAACTAGAATACTACAAAAATCCAAGGCTTTCGACTCTTTAGTTGATTTTGCGTCCAAATGAATGCATATGGCACTGTTGTCAATGCCAGAATAAACATAACAGCTAATTCGGTAGCTTCTTCTCCCACCATCATCGATGTGCTATAAAAAAAATCCCGTGATTTCCACATCTCAATTCATCATGTCACCTGCCTCCTGCAGGCTCTACCAATGGCTCCACCCCTCACCTGAATATTCTGGAGATTCTTTGGTTGTCTGACCCTTACATTCTCCTGTTGCATTCTTAAAATGCAAGAGGCAAAGTCTGGAAAATGTCCAACTATAAATTCACCAACCTTTCTCCGGAGTTCATGTCTACAAACAGCTTTAGACTCAGTATATAGTCCGGTGACAGAGTTTACCGAACCAAAAATGAATTTAACACCTCTCCTTAGCAGATAATGTTCATTATTGCAGCCACTTCCTACATCTCCTGTTCAGGGTCTCATGCTATTTCCCAGAATGCAGCATTGGAGATGCCTGGCGAAGTCCGCCACAGGATGATGGAGGTAGTGCCAACATTTTTGAATGGTTTTACATTTCTGTGTCGATGTCGAACTTTAAGAAGACAATGTAACAATTAGATTTTGTTTAAACAATGTAAATAGCCCATGGTTATGTTCAGTGCCAAAGCAGGAAGTAGTCAGATGTTCCTACTGTGGGGAAAGTTCCAGGAAGAGGTTCAGAGCATGAAACATTCTTCCTCTACAGACTGCAGCTGTAGCAACTATAGAATTCCTCAATCACAGAAGTCTATAAATTGCACAATGGAAAAACAAGTTTTTTGGTCATTTAGATGTGAGGATTTATTGCAGGACTTCAGTGGTGAATATGAATCCAATTTCAGAGACGGAATCTGGAATATGTCCGCACAATTGGGTTCGGACTCTCTCCGGAGTTAGCCTTTCGCACATTAACTATTCAGCGGGAGATTCTCAGCTCAGATGCAGGTTGACATTTTGGTCAGCCTCTTCGACTTGTATCCTTCTCTTTTACATCCTGAGCTATTTCTATTCATTGTGCTTTATTTCACTTTTGCATTTGTCATGTTACAAACATCCTTAACACGCCAGCTCGCTTGCCGGGAATTTTCCGTCCATTATCCTGCTCTATTCTCACATGTGCCACCTCGGTTTCACAGACATTTTACAATGGGTTTGGTAGGAAAAGTTCCATTAAATGTCCGGAACAACTGACTCACAAATTTGTGTTGACACAAAAAGCCCTGAATTTCAGGAACATATCTGGACTTGAGCGCAGGTCTAAAAGCAACTTCGCCGCTGCAGGCAACCGTTCTGTGATGGCTGTGTGTATTAGGTTTGTACATAATGTTGTTGAAGAAGCTGTTTCCAAGAGCAGCAGCACATCTCTACAGACGAAGAAAGTCATGGAGAGGAGAAGGTTCCTGGCCGATGGAGGAGGAGACAGAGGGGAGGGTGCAGCAGAGGCTGGTGGGAACGAGAAACAAGCGTAAATCCAGTAGGGGAGCTGGAGCCTGGCTGGCCACAGGGGCTGTTGTTTTAACCGTCAGACGCATGGCAGCAGGGCAGGGGGGGGGGGGGGGGTAGGTAGGATTTGGAGGGGAAGGGTGGTGGGTGGTGTCCCTCTCGGGTTGCTGCTGTCCCCAAGCAGTCCTGTGGGAGCTGACCCAGCCAGCCTCTCTGTCGCTGGCTGCCCCCCCTCCACCACCGCTGTTGCCCGGTATGGGGCCCCCACCATCCCTCCACATGACAGCTCAGAAGACAACCTCACGCTGGCTTTACTCACCCTCCTTTGTGCGTTTTCAACACAGGGATACCAGACAAATTATGCTTAATGACCGGCGGTGGTTGCCAGAGGAATGGCTGCTTTGTTGCCAGTGCCAAGTGTGTAAATGTTAGGTTGCAACCTTATCCACTCGCCCTCAGCCCCACTGAGCAGATGCTCTTTCTGTAGCTGGAATAAACAGCCTGCGCCAGGTTAGGGTCTTTGGGCAACATGAAGCTCCTGAGTGCAGCTAATCAGTGGCGGCTGGATGTTCCCACAGTATGACTTTGCACCCAAATGATGGTATATTAGATGTTTTATGCCTCTCACGTCTTTACTAAGTAGACTTCGTGGCTGTCTCATGTTACTGAGGCCAAATTTGTATTATCACGTAACTGACCGTGTACTTGGCAAAGTGCTGCATGCTAAAAATGTATTCCACTGAAGTCAAAGGGATAATCCGGGATTGTAGGATTGAAACAGAAATCAAAAAGTCAAAAAAAAACACAGAGGTTGCACATTGAGTTAACTTTGCTTGCAAACGGAATGAGATCAGTGGTCTTAAGTTTAAATTGTACAGCAGTTATTACATTTAATTGATCCTTATAGTCACCTTCCTCCCCAATTCGATATTTCTAGAGCCCTTCTGATTTATTTATTTTATAAAAGAACTGCCAAAACGTATTGCGGCAATAAAAACTTTGCATTTATGTTCACATTATAAATAATATGAACATACAACCAAATATAGGAAACATTCATGTTCCCTATATTTGGTTGTTTTTAATTGTTAAAAATTGTTTTTTAATTGTTCTCAGTTATTCTTTTTTTTGTAGTTATTTATAATAACAATATATCTCAGTTAATCTACACAAGAAAAAGCTAAAGATGTTGATGTCAACAAATCTGATGAAAAACCCCCAAATGGTGAAGGTTTCCTGAGCTCAAGAATCGTGTGTGAATCTCATTCCGGTGTCATAAATCTTTAGTTTTATCTTAATCCCAAACACTCTGCCTTGCTGCCGTAGATCCTCAAGAAATGTGTATTAATCCACCACTGAAAATAAAGATATTAGATTGAACTACAACAAGAAAATTGCAGGTCCCTGGTAAGAAACAAAAAACTAAACTATATCATTCTGACATTGTGTTCACATTTTAAACACATGGACTCCTTACTGTTTTTCACATCGTATATTGAGTTTTACTTTTGTTTATTGTGTTTCCTCTGAACTGAACTGCTGACAGGACTAAACTATAATTCAGCACTATTGTTTCAATTCTAGATTTTCTTCCTATACTTCAGAGCAAGTAAAAAAAAAAAAAAGGTTACTGCACAGACTTTACTTTGCTCCGAGCTCTGATTTATCTCCGGTGGAGTTGAATTACAGAGCAACTTTCACAACAGGAAAATGTTAATTGATTTCTAATCAATGTAACTGAGCTGTGTGGGTACGGCAAACACAGCGAGCTTAGGTTTCGTCTAATTCCACAGGTCTGAAAAATGAGGAGTGGCAGAGAGAGGAGACTTTTTAAAAAGCTGGAGTCAGTCTGATTGCTCCCCAGGGAGACATTTCCACCCAAGTGTCCCACAAATGACATGTTTGTATGTAACGTAATATGCTTTCTTTAAGAGGTGACGCTTTGGTGCGAGACACATTCTTCCCCAGGGCCCTGCAGTCAAACACTGAAAATGTGTGGCTTGTTCCCCTCCATCTTTCTCTTGTCGAGCATTAAATACTAGTGAGAGATCATACCTGCTCAGGTGCCTGATTGTCTTTGATTTATCCGCCCTGCTGATTCACTGACTTCCTCCAAGAGATCTCTCCTTATTATACATTTATTCACAAAGGCTGCATCAACAATGTGAAGAAATAAATTCACTAAATTCAAAGTGAAATTGAACTCTTTTATTTTTTTTAAATTTAAGAGGGATTCTTGAGGGCAAATTTACTGGACAATGAAATCGCACATCTGTTTTGCACACAGGCAAATTAACGGGCAATTTGTACCAACGAGATCTGTGTTGGTTTAAATTAGGCCGTCACATAAACACAGAAGTAAAAACATTTTCCACTGCTCCGGGCTGCGAGACGTTTGTTTTCTGAAGCATTTTTCTCACGCAGCACGACACATAAAGACGTCCGCAGAGCTTCACTGCAGACACGAGCTGCATGAGCAGGATCCAAAACAGTGATAGTATTTAGATGACACCCGTGCTAAGTTTCGGCCCCTGATGTTGATTATTTAGTCGTATACAGACAGAAGAAGCCCACGTGTGAAACTCTGGACAAAAGTAAAAGGACACATTACAGGTCACAGTTTGAATTCCATGGACCTCAAACATAAAAACATTTCATAATGTTCTGTCTAGGCTGTTTGTTGTTGTCTGCCGTTAAATTTATTGACCGTATAAGTGTTTTTCTTACTTGAACAGGGAGGGATAAAAAATTTCATTTAGTAAATGATCCTTATTTTCCACATCAAGAATTACTACTACTACTATATATATATATCATAATATTTGATGTTACTTTGGCATGAATTTGTAAAATAACGTCAGAATTTTGTAATTGCTTTAAAAGGGGAAAAAATGGTTAATGTGCTTTGAGAAAGACCAGGGATCAACACATGACCACCAAAACCATGAACTATATTTAAAAACGGATGCAGACTCTGGAAAGTGAAGCCAATGCAGAAGTGCCTGAAATCTGTATTATCTTGAATAACCAGCAGAGGGCGACTACACCATTTTCAAAAGAAGTCCAAAGAAGTCTCTTGATGAATAACGTCAGTAAGCATTAACTAATCCACAACAAAGTAGTTTATGGTCTCAATCTCTAGTTTCACGGCTTCTCCAATACAGCACGATGTTCATTTTGTAAACTATAGTCCCATTTAGACCCAAATGGACCATAAAGCACTGTCTGCAATAAGGAGTGGAAACCATACGATTGACAGCTTTTACCGTCCAATGGGTGAAGGTGGGCGTGCACTGTCAAGCTCTCAGTCAGGCTCCACCCCAAAAAATCTGATTCAGCTGGCAACATATTTCAACAATAACAACGTGACTCATCTATCAGTGGATATTGTCCCCATCACTGACATGGCATGGGTTTGCTTTGAAGGAATGATTACAGGGATCGACAACTCGTTTAAATATTGTTTTAAGACAAAGTTCAAAACAGTGAACCTGTCCTTTAATGTAAATCTGAATTAATTACGTAAAAATATGAACGTGTACTACTAATCCCACAAATATATGTCAGTATGTGGAGCACATATCTCCAGAACCCTTCATGTTATTGGCTTCAATTTTGTTGCAGCAAGCGGCGGTGGACTAGTGGTTGAAGAAGAGGGACATCGGACTGGAAGGTCTCTGGTTCGAGACCATGGACAAAAACATGTTACATTGACCAGACAATGCATCTATTCAAGTCCAAGAGGAGCGACAATTGGACAATCCTCTACTTATCCCACTGTCTAAGTGCCCCTGAGCAAGGCACCTTACTCCCCTTTATCATCTGCTCCCTGGGTGCTTTCCAATATGTAGTGGAAGTAGAATTTCCCAATTTGCATGTAGCATGATTGTGTGTGCATGATTGATGCGTGACGAATAAAGGAAATCTTAATCAAAGTTGAACACTGACCTTTTATTTTGAAAAGTTTTCAAGTTGGATCTTAATATTGTGTTGATTACTTAACAGATCTCTGAAATAACTGATCTGCACTGAATGAGAGAAATACCAGCAGTTCAGAGAATCATTCAAACGTATATATATATATATAAACCCCACAAATGAACAGAAATTAAGCATAAAAAAAATAGCAACAAATACAGTCCTGTTGATCATAGCTCACTTTTATAGGACAGAAAGTTCCAACCAGCATCACCACAGGCCAAACTAACAGCACATTCCAAACAGGCAGGTTTAGAACAGGGACTGCTCTACTTATCCCTAATAAAGTCACTTTTTATGTCCTTCCCACAAAGGGAGGAGGTGTGCAGACGTACAAATCTACTCTAAAAGCTCACGCTACAATTCATTTTCAACTAATCTCCAAAGTCATTTTAAAAGTTCTGAATTAAATTACTTTAATCAAACTTTCCCTTTTGTGTTTTAGACTGTAAATTGTCAATGATCATTTCCCAACATCTTAAAGTGACATCGATGATTTGCTTGTTCTGCTTTTAATTTAACTGTTTGTATCAAATGTCCGACAGCAATAAAAAGGAAAAAGAGGCAGATTTTCACAGTTGAGCAGCTGCAACCCTTAAAAAATGATCTTGTATTTAAACCATTAATCTCTTATCAAGATTAGTATTCGTTGGTTCTATTAATATTGGCTCCAGCTCATGGAGTCACGAACGCCCACATGCTGCTGAGAGTCGGCGCGCGTCGACCACCGCCTCCTTGTCTAGTTTTAAATCTTCTGCAGATAAATGTTGTTTCTTTGGGGGGAATCGAGAGTGATAGATGGTCTGCGGGGTTGTGACATGGCAATTTGGTGTGGAATGGTTCACTGTCACCAGGCTCCAGTGATCAAAGCAGTCACCGGGGTCAGCAGGACAGTTCACAGCCTTCACACCCAAACCAGCCCTCCTTCACAATCACGGCATGCTTCTCCATCCCCTGCCGTGTGAACTCGGGAAGCCTGACGTTTGGATGCAGAAAAAACTACTTCTGCATTTAGAAGCTGCTCTTAGTTTGTGACGCTTTTCTTTTTTGCACAGGACTTCATTGAGGTCACTTGCTCATCAACATCTCCCCCTTTGGAGTGTTTGAGCATCTCTATCTTGTCAAATATCACCGCTCAGTATTTCTCCCCAGGACGCTTGGTATTTACAGCTACAATAAAAACTGTAATGAACTGGAGCCTCATCAAATTGCTGTTGTGTGCTACTGGAGAGGCCAAACAGATGTGATCTATATTTTGTAACTATTGATTATTTGTCTAATTCTGTTAGGAAGAGTCAGAGTCCATGTTGTTAACCCTTTAGATCCGTCTGTCCCGTCAGATACGAGCTCTCTTCTTGGGGATCAAAGAAATTCTCGGCCAGCATGGGCGCTGTTTGACTGTGAAAACTCAACGTCGTGCCCCCGACTAGAAGGGATTCACTGTGAGATAGAGACACAGAGGGGGATCAGTGGTCAGCCCGGCTGAGGGCAGGGAGCGAGGGAGGGGTTGAAAGCAAACAGCCTACTGCCAGTGTGATATATGTCTAAGCCCACTGGGTGCAGAGCAGAGACACCCGGCTTAAGATCTTTAACTCGTCTCAGCAACCGGGATGGTCGATCCCTGCCGACTCTGTGACCCAAGCTGGTGCTTTATTAAAGAAAAACAGAGGCTAAATGTCCATATGAAGGCAAAGACGAGAGCACGGCCTCAGATGAGAAAACTGTTTCTCAAATAATTACGTAAGTTGCATGTGACCTGCAATTGCATCGTTTTAGACTCCTCGTGAAAATCTGAATCAGTAAAAGAAATTGCACCAGGTTGTATTCCAGCACATTCCTCGCCGTCTTTAGACCAGAAAAGTATATGTGCTCATCAAGTTACAAGAAATGTGGCCATTTTTGTCCAAACTGGGTGATGTACTGACAATAAAATCCTCGATCTTTATATAAGTTTATATTGGGATATCAGTATAAGAAATAATAGAGCATATTTTCTGGAATATTATGGATCAAACAACTGAAAATAATAATTTTGTTCAATCCGATGGATTTAATAACTGACAAATAAATCACGAGGGAAATGTTGTGTTAAATAATGTGGCCTTCTAGAGTCTTCAAGGATATGCTGAATTAAAAAATATGAATTGTGACAAAATACAGAAAAGAGGCTTAGCAAAGTAAATGCATTAAATTGAATGTATAATTTATGGGCTGTCATGACAAATCATTTAGGATATTGTGCAACCGTAGTGATATTTAATCTGATTATATTAGAAGTTTAGTTTTTTTTAATGTATCTTTCTAATGGTTTATGGTTAAGTGCAGCGAAGACTGTTGCTGTCGACCAGGACAAACTGTGGACTATGCCTCCACAAATTTACTCCATGAATGGGTTGATGCAGTTTTAAAAGGTTCTCTTCAATCAGCGTAAATTGATGCAGAAACCGGAGATTATAAATAGATAAGTTTCACTTCACAAGTTTCAGTCTCATCTGTTTTTAACATTTAGCCTGACACGGCTTTAGCTCTGCTCTGCTCCGTCCAGCTGCTCCGACCGATTCTTCGCAGCGCCATGAAGATCCATCAAATCGTCTACGAACATTTACCGCTCCAATTCGTCTTCCTAAACACTGAAGTATGAAAATAGTGGTTCAGAGACAGAGGCCTGGTACCTGACCCTGAAACTGACTGACGGTTAAAATCTTCTCTTTTTCCTTCTCTCTCTTCTTTAAAATGTCAGTCAGATGCCAACTGAGGTCTGCAAGTGAAGACGGGGACGGTTATTTGCCATGCTGTAACAATTAATGAGGAGTTGCTCAAATTACCTGAGCGGCCCGGGCACAGTCAACTGAGACGCTCCCATGAAGAAAGACTAACTCAGACCACCCAGATCCCTCAGAGTGCACCCACTGCAAAAGACTTTTAGAATAATAGCAAATATGGTGACAACCTATGGCAGCTAAAAGAACAAAAAGCCGTCGGATCATCTCATTATTGGAGCTCCTTGAAATGGGCTCAGGACAGCACATTGAGAAATGTTTTCCTCTGCTAAGTTTTCAGAAATAAATACTCTGGCGTTCACAGGGTTTGCAGGAGAATGGCGGGTTGGCGACAAGCAGCCGTTCAATATCCCTAACCCCTGTGACGCGGTCCGATGTTTTTAATATAGTAACCCATTTCACAGAACTCCCTGCAGCAACAAACGACCCGAGCTGGTGAGGACAGACGTGAAAATGTTGACAGTGAAAGCTGAGGAGTCTGTGGTCACGTTGTTTTTATCGTCTTTCTGATTCTGCTTGGCGGGGTGCCTGCCTCTGTACCTTCTAGCCTACTGGGCTTTCCTTCCTCCCGACGAGGTTCACACTTAACCAATTTGGGATTTGATATCATTTACACAAGCATCTGGTTGTCACAGAGCTTAACAGAAAAAAATAACCTGGAGATGTGATAAGAGAAAAAGTGTCAGTCTTTAGAATGTCAGTCTTTGTGGGTCAGGCCCTAAACTTTCTCAGCATTTTCCAACATCTCTCAAAGAGAATTGTGAGCCAGGGAGGATGATTTGTTTTGCATTGTACCCTGGTGTTAAAATAAAAATGATATTTCACATGACACTGATAAAATCACCTGCAAAGATACAAACTGTTGGTCGACTGCCTTCTGCTCAGATAAGAAAAATATCAGCTTAGCCTCTTAAACTAAATCAGGATTAGAGGTGGAAAGTATAAACTGGTAAAAAAATGATGAAGGATATGTCCATTTTATCAGACTATATTTAGTTTATTTTATTTTACTCATTAGTTGGAAGTTATTTCATTGTTTCACTCAATATAAAGTGCCTATCATGATGCTAGTGAGTATTTTTGAACACGTTAACATGTAAATAGGGTCCTTACACATTAATGCATTAAAAATGTTTAGTTTAATAATAAGTCAGTGCTTATGTACTATTACTTCAAAGAGACATATTCTGCTCATATTCAGGTTAATCGATAACATTTTTGCTATTACTAGAAATGGTGCTCTAAGCTTCAGACACATCACTTACCTCACACTGCCCAATTGCTGCAGCATCCTCTTTTCAGCCTCTGTCTGAAACACTTGGTTTTAACTCCTATCTCTTTAAAGCCTCATGAGCCCAGTCTGCTCTGATTGGCCAGTTTTTACTTCTGGTAGAAGACAGACAAACGGAAATGAAAACAAGACTTCCTGGTGGCAGTTATAAGGACGAAGAAAATGACTGAACTCAATCATAAGTTCATGCTCAAAAAGACGAGCCGACATCTGAAGGTAGAGACACAAAGAAATGAAAGAACTCCTTTCGCTAAGGATGGGAAATTAGATCTAACTTTAAACTGACATATTTACTTGTGACGGTTTCACTATAGTCGAGAGTTATGGGAGCAGATGTAGCCCTGTACAGCTGATAGTGAATGATGTGCTGCCTCTTGGGATCCGCATCTCCAGAGGCTTTAGGAGTAGGAGAGACACAGCGGGGTCAGACTAAACAAAGCCCCCCCCCCCCCCCCCCGGCCTCACTGCGGACTACAAAGACCGGAGCTGCTCCTTCTCAATCCACTCTGAATCCACACCGACGAGCTAAACCACTGGAAGACCTCACATGATACAAATAATCAGCGTCGTATATTCTTCCGAGGTTTCGTTGAACAACCCCCTCACTTCATAGATGTATTATCTGTCAGGTCTTGGCTTGATTACAATGAAGTACAACAGGTCACCAAAAAATGGTGGTGAGTTAGAATAAGAAAAGGAAACTGAAGAGATAGAAAAGCACTGCCACAGCCCAAAGATCTTTATGAGGTTTGGACATCCAGAGAGCAGCCTGACTTCCTGACTTGTGGTCTCATTTATGGTTTAGGAGATGTCAGAAACAAACAAGGTTGTTCATCAAAAGACATTTTTATAATTGTTTGATCATTCATTCATTTCTTAAGCAAATGTTCCAAATGTTCCAACTTCTGAAAAGTAACTTTAACGCTGCAGTTTTCTCAAAGAAACTAGTTGGAGTTTATCCCACTAGTCTCTAAGTTTTCACAACGTGATATTTCAAAAGAACTTACTAATTTAAAGTATATACATTAGAACTATTTCTAGATCTAAAAACTGAAATGTAAATGGTATGATTTCAAAGTCAAATTCATGATGCAATTGGGAGAATATTAATGAATGCAACATGAATGTATCATAGGGGACTGAATCACGATACTGTTTTTGTTACAGACCACAGACTCTGTATAAACTGACAACAGGTCTCCAATTCCACCAATTAAAAAAAAAATGAAGACAAAATATCTCTGATACGAACGTTGTCATCTTGCGCAGACAACGCGCTGGACGAGTTGTCAATCATGATGTTTCACCCCATTTTTATATCTTCTAATTAAAACTAAACTTATCAGCAACGTGACCACCTGGATATACGTCAGTGTAACAAGAACTACCTAGAAAGATAAAAACAACTTTCAAAAATTGCAAAACTTAACATATACTTGAGTTGTTTTGTTTAGTCCATGTGTCATCTGCTAACAAGCAGGAGGCAGGGATATATAAACACTACTGCAGCCAGCCACCAGGGGGTGATCGTGACACTTTGGCTTCATTTTTTTGGATTACCATGTGATCCTTCTTTATAGATAGTCTGTGTATATAAAGAGTGTTTGAGATATTTGCTTTGTTTGAGAAATGATTATCAGCACCTGACTCAGGTATCTTATCCGTAATAGCATCACATGATACTCAGCCTCAGGTAAAGGTATCATATACAAGAAGCCATTTTCTTTTCTCGTATTTCAAGACAACGAATATCAAAATTATTGTGCAGAAAGAGAAGCAGGCAGTAAATCATAATGAATAGGGAGAAAGAAATATGTATGTGGAGATAATAGGACTGGTTTTGATGTATGATACAGTATCCAACACTGAACACGGAGGGGGCTGATGTTATTACACATCAGAAAAAAAAGGGGCCTCAACCAAAGTCTCCATCTAAAGTCGATATAAATGTTCTTTAAACAAGCTCCGATTTTAGATCAACTCATCCCATAGTGCTTGTGAAGGCGGTATTCCAGGGTCAAGCCTTTTCCTCCCACAATGTTTGTACAGTTCAGCCTGCGAGTGATTGTATATACATCCTTGTTTTGAGCAGTGTGTGTGTGAGTGTGTACGTGCGTGCGCCACTAACAGTGCAGAGCTAAAACAAACTACAACATGTGGAATCAGCCGACGTAAGAACTGTGGCACCAGACTCATCCAGACAAGCCTGAATGGCGAGCTCTGTGAGAAGCCAGTCTGCCGCTTGAATTCCTTCCAGCATTTGTGAGACAGCTTAATAACTGTAAAATTAAACTAATTACAAACACAAAGTTGCAGCGGCAGAGGCTGATACGTGCCAAGCTCAGGGAACCCTGAGAGTCTGGATGTCCGCCTATCTCCTGATTCCAACAACAAGCTTGAAAAAATAAAAAAATAACCGGATTAAATTGAAGCAGATTGAATTATTCATGCAGACGCACACACACACACACAAGTCTAATTCTGTTAACTCCATTGTGTTCGCGGATGCAGCAGGTTGCAAATTGCAGAGCCGACGTGAAATCGAGAACCAAATGTGGGGAAGTGGTTCGGCTCTGTAAGTGACAGTTAATTCCAAACACAAGTGTGCGAGTGCAGCTGATTGAGACACTTTTTTGTTTTCCTTTCCCCAGGAAGAAGAGAAAGAGGCAGAATTTCTGTTGCCATTGCGGCAGCCATTAAACACTTTCAATTCCTCCCGGTGTGGGTGTGGATCCGAGAGCAGAGCCGTAACGAGCAGTGGCATTAATGACACTGCAAGATGTGCTGCTGCAGTTAACTGGCTTCGTAATGGGGTCGTTTTCCAGGCACGTTTCTGTAAAGCGCCGACAAAGAGCAGGACTCAATCGTATCTAAGTGCGTTACTGGAAAGCAGCGAGAGGACGTGCAGTCATGATCGGCGTCCATTACCGCCGTCGTACGGAGAGATTGGGTCAGGCGAGGTGGAAGGGGGTGTCATCTTTCATTTTTTGGAGGCTTCTTTTTCCAACTGGTTTTTAAACCCAAACGTGAAGCCTCAGAATTTGATCTGTAAAGCATTGTTTTACATCCAGAGTAAATCACACAGATAATTCAACAACGTCCCTGAGGCAGCACATGAATTATATCTATTACTAGTGATTTGATAGCAGCAGCCGAATGATAACAGTAATATTGTCCCTCCCACTTTGTTCGTGAAACGCGATGGTATGAGGGTGACTGGCCTTTGAATCACCAAATCAGTCTGCAGGCTACGATGACACATCTCGTTTGAGGTGTTTGTGTGTTTTGGGGTTTATTGGTCCCAGAATGCCTCCTTATCCATCTCTGAGCAGTTTTTTTTCTTTACTAGAGAAAACACTGTTAGGAAGTTTATAGAAGAGCAGTTCACAGACAGTTTACTGCTGGCTCCGTGCGCACGGTGTGAAACAACAAACATTTCTCTTAAAAAAACGCTTTCGCTGCTCAACAGAAAGTGCACGGCTGCTGAGGCAGAGATCTACAGAAGGTTCATGAGAATCGTATTTAGTATACACATTTACTTTTCAAGTTGAATACTTGGTTAAGTGCAGCCTGAGGCTGAAAAGTTGGTACAGAAAATTATCGTAGGATTATATGCAAAGGGAGAAGAGCACATCAATATGAAGAGAACTTAAAAGATGTGACTTCCACCATTTGTACAGATCCTGTTTTACTTTAATGCCAGATTAGCTGTCAATCATGATGTGTCTTGCACTTTTTATATGATCAAATAACTAATTAAAAACTTAATTATCAGAAACACCTGAAAACACCATATTGTCAGAAGAACTAGCTAAAAAATATCACATGATCCTCAGGTAAAGGTACCATATGTAAGAAGCCACTTTTTCAAAACTTTTAGGAGAAATAAAATGACAATTCCATTGATCCTGTTTTATTTTTAAATCATGCCAAACTTAATTTATAGAGCCCCCTTCAAAACAGCCATTAAAAACCACTTCACTAAGAAAAATGTACATTTGGGACGACCCACTGGTCAGATGGTTAAGTTCCTGGTTTGACTCCCAGCCCACTGGACCATTGACAGAGTTTCTCTACCCTACTCTGTCACCCCTTCTGTCTCCTTGTCAAACCTTGAAGGCAAAGGGCCAAAAGTAAACCAAAAAGGACAAATTAATAAAACGAAATAATTCATTTGAGAAAAAATTAAAACCACAAGTTAAATAAAACATAAAACAGTAAAGTGTCTAGGGCGGCTGAGGCTTGGCGGTGTCCTGGAGCAGCTGATGCTCAGGAGGTGAAGCTAACCAGAAGGTGAGCAGATTGACCCATTTCCCCCTATTCCACGTACAGAAGTGTGATCGGGCAATATACTGATCCCCAATGTGCCCCTGGCAGCTGTGTGTGAGTAATGTGAGCTCAAGAAAGTGCTGCACATAGATGCACTGTATGAATGAATAGGTGAATGGATGAAAGCAAAGGTGTACTCCACCGAGACCCAACAGTCTCCTTATGAAACCACATTTAAATTCACTAGATCCGTCCTTTTATTTGGATCTGCACACACACATTAACATCAGTCCCCGAAACATGTCTGACTTTTCATCAAGAAGCACAAATTATTTTCTTAGAAATTAAAGACAACTAACATGTTTTTGCGTAATCCTGCCAACTGACAAACAGACGAAAAGATAAACTGCGTGGAGCAGGCAATAACAGTGAAACAAACAAACAAATAAAATAAAAGCGATCATTTAAAAGCCCTAACAACATGAGTATCAGTGTCCATGCTGCCATTGTTTAGCTCACGTCTTGATCAGCTGAACACCAAGCGCACAGTGCACACGTCTTTCCTCATCATGTGCTCCATTTGAAAGCATCACTATACTGCTCCAAAGAGAAAATAAAGATAAAACTAATAGTGGAAGTGGAAACAAATTTACTCTGATTATCGAGCTATTTTTAAAGCCAACTCTGGCTTCCCTAGTAGTTGTATTTAAACAACTCAAACAGAAGTGGACAAATCCCTCTGGCACCTACAGACCTTGAAAGAGCCGATCATGTGGTGCGGTCACAGTTATCTGGATTCCTGATAGTTCTGCCATGAAACCCAAAACATCTAAAAGGCTCCACTTTACAACCCGATTAACATAATTGGGACGTTCCATGAAAACAAAAAAAACGTTTTCATGTTGTGCTCCAGAAAATGATTAGACAGACAAACTGATCACTACATCCCCTGCGTTAAGTGCCGGGGGGGATACAAAAAAGTTGCTGTGGCGGAGCGCCAGGCAGAGTAAAGAGCTGATTGCACCATGTGATTATCTCATTTGTCCTCAAACAATAACATACATTTATCTGGATATTTTGAAAGAGGCTATAAATCACTCTGAATGTTTTGTATGTCGGGGCATTAAATGCATAATTTGATGTAAATGAAACTGGAACTGTATCAAACGCTTAAACCTGCCAACCGAATGCCTCAATGAAATACAAAACAGATCTACTTCTGCACCAGTCCGAGGTCAAAGGCTCGTTTCATTTTTCAAACGCAGGACCTTCACCTTCTTTTTCTGCAAGGTCTAGTGTTTCCCTGCTGTTTCTTGACTGGTATTAATATGATTTACTCTAATCCAAATAATCAGTGAAGGTGAAAGCACCACTCCAAGAAAAGCACTCAGATGGTGCCAGTGCAAATCATGCCATTTATCATTCCTCGGTAAACATGTCTCTGCATTACAAGCATTTTTTTACCCAACACCCTGGTTTTCTAGATGCTTTACACCACCTTCCATTTTAATAAGATGTTTGGCACATCAGCACATACTTGGGTTTTATGTGTATGGTGCAGGGTAATGATATAATTTGAGGTGTGGGATCCTGAAAGTTTCGGTAAAGTCGAGGGCGATAAATCTGCAAAGTAGCCAATTAGCAATCACACTTCATTAGACCCAGAGAGGGGAGACGGAGGATGGAGAAACTATTGTGATATTTTCAAGATGAGTGTGAGGTGTTAAAAGGGATGGTGGGACATGATACGCTGCTCAGAGTTCCGCCTCTGAGGAGGAAAGTGAGCGTGCCGCGTTTTGGCCTCATCGCAAAACTGTCCTCCGAGGACAACGAGCGGAAAACTGACAAAGCTGAGAGGGAAAACAGATTCTTCTCCTCCGTATCCAGAAAGAAACGCTTCACCTACTTTATGTTCAGCCGCTCATGCTGCTTTGTTTCAAGCTGCTTGGCTGACTGCGGGTCTGGCCTGCTGATTGCAGTGATAGACATGGAGGAATCTGGCGCTGGCTGCCAGAAACCACAGAAGAAAAAGGAGAGGACCCTCAAGTGAGTCTGCCGTCTGCCTGCGCCGGTAGGGTGAGGTAAACACAAGTCGTCCCTCCCTGGTATGCACGGCTTATGTTGGCCCAGAGAGGAACTGCGACTCAGAGGAGGTGCCAGTCTGTGGTCTGCTCGGCAGAAAACACAATTATTTTTAATGAATGCAAAAAAAACGAGGAAAACAAATAGCTGGCATTAGCCGTGCAGTCTGCAGCGTAAGAGCATTACTGTTATGCAATCAAATCCATACTAGCACAGACAAGCAGCAGATTAGCATTTTAATTTTAGACGTGCGTTCACTGGAAGTGTAGTGTAAAGAGAAGGAGGTCGTCTTAGTGCAGCATATAGAGAAACTTCACTCATGATTTACAACTTAAAAACCTCCTGTGGAAATTAAGTCAAAATCACAGGATAGATCGTCCACACTAAAACACACTGAGAGACCATCTGCTGTTTTTCACACATAAGAACTGAGCGTTTTATGAATTGTTTATTTAGTTCATAAATCTGAAAACTTCTGATTTCTAGCATCTGGAAAACAACAACAACATCTTGCTTGGGGGCCACATTGTCAAGATAAAGAAAACTGAAACGAATCTCTTACCAACACTGTAAAATAAAATCGGATATTATTATATATCCAGGTCTGTAAAGTAAAGGCAAAGTGAAAGTGCCTGAAACCTGTATTATCAAGAATGACCAGCAGAGGGTGACTCCACTGGTTTTAAAAGAAGGTATGGTCTCAGTCTCTAGTTTCAAGTCTTCTTCAACACAGCATGATGTTCGTCTTCTAAATGATGGTCTTGTTCAGTGTCGATAAAGCACTGTATGCATTGAGGCGTGGATCGATCACAGCTAGTATCGGCCAATGGGTGCAGGTCGCAGGTGTAGGTGGACATGCAGTGTCCCCAAGCTCTCAGACAGGCTCCACCCCCTGCTCCTCCAAACATGGGTACTTCTGGGTTTCAAAAAATCTGGATGGCGCTTGACAAAGGTTCAGTCAGGCTCTCAGTCCGACCATTGTCCTGTTCTGACATTTTAATGTGGACGGAGCTCATAACAAAAACCCTAAAAAGTGTGTTAAAATATAATGTATAAATAGTCTACAATTAGAATTAGGGTAACGTCTGTAGGAGAGTGAAAAACATGCATATCTAAACCGCACAATCTGAAGACAACGCCATCGTTTATAGGAAACCAGTCA
Source organism: Pleuronectes platessa (assembly GCF_947347685.1). Taxonomy (NCBI): domain Eukaryota; kingdom Metazoa; phylum Chordata; class Actinopteri; order Pleuronectiformes; family Pleuronectidae; genus Pleuronectes; species Pleuronectes platessa. Next base: position 6,639,272 of record NC_070641.1, read on the forward strand.
TCTGAATAAGCATTCAGGCTTTGTCCAGTTGGATGAATTATCAGGTTAAATTACCTTAAAACATCCGCTGTTTGATTTACTCGACTGGAGACTGGCAGGAGAAATACAGCAGTGCTGCAGTCCCTGAGGCTGACTGCAAGCAAATCTGTATTCTGTAACAGACATCAGAACATTATCAGCAGGTAGCTATCCAAGTTTCTCTACTGGTTTAAAATAACTTTAAAGATATTGATTTAATGCATATATTCATACTTATATACTTTGCTTTTAAGAAGCAGCAGTCGTGCTGGAGAGGCTCTGTAGCACAAATAAAAACCCTGATATTAAAAGAAGGTTGATGATCAAGATGATCATTTTCATTTGTGTTATTACTTGAAAAACGTTTAAGTCTAGTTCACACTACACAATGCAGATTTGCCAGATTAATCGCTATGTGTGAACTAAGTGCAAGACGGGGAGAAGGTGGTGAAGGTACTTGTAGTGGAGAGGTGCCTCCAGATTATTTACACTGCTTATGTCTGTACTCAGAGATATCAAGCAAACATGCGTGTGAGGGACAGGGTAACACAAACTTCCATTGTGGGTCTATCTCCCATCTTGCCGGGGATTCGCAAGGCGTTCTGGGAAATTCTCTTACCCATATCGGTTTAAAGTGTGTGTCTGAACATTTTTAGTTCCGAAGCTGTACAGCCCTAACACTTGACCGCCCCCTGTGTCTTTAAGGCTCCCTCTCACAATAAAGCCACAGTGTGCCGTGATTGGCCGCTCAGCCAAGGTAAAACAAAGCTAAAAGGTTATTTAAAGCAATTCTCCGAGGTAGATAACATGGGGTTCCATCCATACGACTAATGAGGTGTCACAGGAGCTGTAGTGTTTTCTGTGGGATAGACACACAGACTTTTGAACTTTGCAGTACTTTTACATTCACAAAAACACGATTTAACAGTCACAACTACTGTAAAATGTATTTTAAATACATTAATCCATAAGTAAAGATGAAGGTATAGATTAAAAATCCGATATTTTGATTGGATATTTGTTAATCTAATGAGGAAAAATTTAATTTACAACACTTCTTCATTTAACACGGACGCAGTAAGCTCCTGTTTGTCATCACCAAATTTAGGGAAGTGTATTGTATCAGTGCAAAAGCTCAAACTGCAATGATCTTTAAATGAATTACAAAAATTCAGAGTTCAATACGCAGCTACTGCTGATGACCGATTTTCTTTGGGGGAAAGAGCCAGGAGATTTTTGCTTGGATGAATTTCTGCTGAATTATGGAAAAGTGCTGTCAGATGTTGCACTGGCTGCTTTTGCTGATCTCTCCAGCGACTATGCAGCTAAATAGGAATATTGAAATAAACACATGTGGCCGTGTTCAGTAGCATGGCTGCCGTCAGTGTTTGCATGATGCAAGTTGATGCATGAGGGGGGATTTTTTAGGAGTCAGTTTACTACAAATCCACGGATTGTTGGACCACTACCACACAGAGACACACAAACACACATACACACACACACACACACACACATTTTAACTATTGTCAGAGTTTCCGGCTCCGTTTCCAACAAACTTTTCAGCTCTTTCGAAACCAACAGTCCAACAACAACACTCACTTTATGTGATTGGCCGGGAGTGAAGAGTTGAGTAAGATTTGAACTTAAAGATCTTTCCTTCTTTCTTGGCACAACTGCTTCCATCGATATCAGAGAAAGTCCAACACTACAAATCAATCAATCAAATTTTATTTGTATAGCCCATATTCACAAATCACAATTTGTCTCATAGGGCTTTAACATTGTGAGACATCCTCTGTCCTTAACCCTCAACAAGAGTAAGGAAAAACTATACTAAAAAAAAACTTTTAACAGGGTAAAATGCCTCAGAGAACATATGATGAACAGTTATTCATTCTGTATTATAGATGTATAATGTATATTGTAGCATATTACTTAAAAACGGATGCATTCACACCATTACTGTTTTCAGACATGACCACCGAAAAATGTCCATAAAAGTAGGTTCAGATATTTTTTCTTTCACATATGAGGAACGCAGCAGGAGATTGTCCAGGTCAGACGTGTTCAAAACAACAGGAAAATGCCCAGAACACTCAGGCGAGGGTGCTGCCTGAGGAGAGCATGCAGGAGGCAGGACACGACATATTAATGAGGCTGCAGTGTTTACAGCACAGCGATGATGGTGGGAGAAGAAGTTAATAATCAGCTGTAATATATATTTTAGCGTTGACAACACTCAAGGGTTGAAAGTCACCTGTTAGAAACGCCATCAACACACACTCACTCGTGGTGAAGTTTCCCGACACCTTCCTGCTGTCACATGGGTTCACACGGTCACGTTCCGCACATTTTCCAAGTGTGCTGCCAGAAAACGTTTCAGAGAATGTCCGGAGCAACTGATTCAGACATTTGCTTTCTCAAAAACGGACCTCAGTGCAGGTCCTAAAGCAGCTTACGACACTTCGATGAGTGATGTGTGGCAGAGATCGTGCTGCACATAGATGCACTATATGAATGGGTGAATGGCAAACCTGTACGGTCGAGAACTTTGAGTGGGGTTAGGGTTAGAAAAGCTCCATATAAATACAGATACATTTACCATTTACTTCTTGATATTTCACCGAATCAAGTTTCCATAACTCAATTGAATTGTATAGTGTGGCAAAAAAATAAGGAAATGGATGCATTGAAATTGGTTTAGTTTTTCTCCTATAAATGAGCTCAGGTTGAGCTTCCATGATTATCTGCATGCATAAAAGAGCAGGAGGCCATCCACCGAAATATTGCTGCTTTTCACAGCGGTAAGTAGGAAAAGGAAGAAAACACATAAAAGCCTATTCAGGTTAAAGGATTCCCTTGAGTACCCTAATATCTCTAATAGTAATCTATTAAAAATCACACACACGCACACACACACAGACACACTCAAAAACGACTTTGAAAAATAGGCTTCCAAGTGGAGCCATTATTTTGTTACCTCTGGCAGACAGAGAGGCACCTGGGAAATCTGAGCTGACGTTAAGGGGGAGCAGCAGTTCAGCAGAAAAAACTATATCACTTTCTTAAGCTAATTAGCCTTGTACATTACCAATCAAAAGAACCTCGCTCTGAAACACAATGGCCCGGCCAAGAAATATATTTGTCTTCCATTTGTGAAGGACCGGCAGTGGAAAGAGTCCACGAGCGAATGTTATTCACCCGAGACATTCCAGGGGATAAAATGTTGAATTACAGTGGGATCTTAGTGTCCCTGATTTTTGTCACTCCGACCAATGTTATTCCCAAACAAACGGATGGACGGCCTCTGTGGAAACTGGATCTCCTCGCCGCTTCACATCGAATCAGTCAGACAGTTAACACAAAAAAAGACTCACAGTTCGACTGCAAGTTTTGGAACCTAGCGTCATGTTAATGACAAACTCGTTGTTGTTCACCTACAGACACCCAGATTGGGCCTGTGAACAACTGGTTACTCTGACATGTTGATCAGAAATAAAACAAATTATAAACTCTGATGTGTTGATCTGAAATCCACATTTTGTTCTGTCGGTTCTCTCCTTTTTTGAACTTTCCAATGAGTCCACCACAGGGTATAAAAATGTCACTAAATATTTGGACAGAACTACAAAATGGCAAATTCGAAGCTTAGTGGAATATAAAGTCATTAATGAATAACAACCTCTGTTTTTCTGCAGTTTGACTTTTCTCTGGATGATTCTTTTAGGGCTGATCAATAAGAAATATTGCTTTTATTTTGTGTAAGTACGGTGAGGAGGTATAACGCATAATTGTTCATCAGATCTTTATAATATGAATGTGCTGCAGGATGGAATTCACAATGTATGTCTCTTATACTACATATTCAAATACAAATTCTGTGTGTATAGAATAAATGTCCTTAAAAAAAAAGATGCTGCACATCTTCCCCGCTCTCTCTACACTATTTCACACTAACGTTGTTACAACAAAATACAGGGAAAGAGACTGATAATTCATAATAATTCACTGCACTGAACCTAGAAAAGGCCCGTCCATTTCACTGCCAATGTTCTCTCTCAGATAATTATTTAGATGAGCTCAAAAATTCACAAACTCATAGATATCAGTCCCCTTAACGTTCCCGATTTCTCTCATCAAGATCTATGAATTATTCTCTGAGAAAACATTACAAGTATTTTAGAGAAAGTGAAAATATGAACTGGATCCACCCCCTGATCCAGACCTGTACCAGACTTCAATAAGTTCTTCTCTGACCTGTAACACATCTTTACATCAAGTTTCATGGCAAGACCTCAGTCAATGTACGCGTTTCACCACCAGAGGGGGTAAAAACATCAAAGATCACTGAGCCATCAGGTGGCGACTACTCGTCTGTGAGAGCAGGAATATCCGATATCATATCATATCATATCATATCATATCATACCATATCCAGCTTTTCTACTTTGTGATATTCAAAATACAAAAGAAAATATAACAATGAGGTTGTTTTAAAGTGAAACAACAACACTCTCATTATTATACAGAACCGGAAATATACCAAAGTTGATCTTCATCACCAACCAGAAAATACTGTATAACGCTGAACATGATGAAAAGCATCACTCACTGTGGAGATGTATTTTCTGTCATTCATTCACTCACAACGTGTCCCAGCATGTGCCTTCATTTATGTTCCAAATGTCACCAACACAAATCCATGTTATTAAATCGTATTGGATTTGCTTCGTTATCCCATAGCTAATGTCTGCACTTTAAAAAGCCAAGTCTCATCCTGTTCTGTATTCATCTGTTTGTGAAAGTTACTGTTAAATGATTTAAATCTGGGCACGCCCTGTTTTGTTTTAAACTATTAATGATAGTTAATGGATGGTATGCAGAAAACTCTACGTCGGACTGTGTATCTTAAATAAAAGTTTCTTTAAAGATTAGTCTGGCTTGAAACACGATCATTTAACGTGACTGAGGCAGTTGGAACAGAGTCGGTGCAGAGTTGCAGTCACGTGTTCATGGTTGACGGACAGCAAGGGGGAGAAACAATCAGTGCAGACCAGTGCAACCATCACTACTACGCCACCAGCAAGGTGACCTCATAGGAAACCACAACCATCTTCTTCCGCCAGGAAACATCTGGGCCAGCACTTCAGCCTCTCGACTCATCAGGGCACAGGAAAAAAAAAACAGGGCGGGATGTGATGGTGTCAAAGCACGGAGAGAGAGTGTGTGTGTGTGTAAGGGGGGTTGAAGGTCCCTGGCCTGGTTTCACTGTGTGGTAGCAGAGTAATCAGTAGGATTATAGGAGTGACAAGGAAATGACCCCTTAATTCATTGTTTCCACTTAGAACTCCTCCTCAGCAAGACGTAGAATTATGATGTATGTGAGGTCTTTGATTCAACATGTGTAATAGTTATTATTCAGAAATTGAAAAACATTAAATACCAGAATAAGAGTGTATTCCTCCACCAAGGCATAACAGCCACATCTAAAGTCACTAGATCCATATTATTATTTAGATGAGCTAGAAAACTCACAAACTCATAGATATCAGTCCCCGATTTCTCTCATCCAGATCTATGAATTATTCTCTGAGAAAACAATACAAGTATGTTAGAGAATGTGAAAATATAAACTGGATCCGCCCCCTGATCCAGACCTGTACCAGAGTTCAATGAGTTCTTCTCTGACCTGAAACACATCTTTAAATTAAGTTTCATGTAATCTGTAGTTGTTGTGTTGTCCTGCTAACTACAAGATGAAAACACCCTCCTTGGAGGAGGTGATCATCTCTTCAAACGATTTGCTGCTGACTTTATATTTTCTAAAATGTGATAATTGATCAATCATTGCACCATCTGCAGCATATGAATGCCTTTAGATCTGGGAGGAGGCCTTTCAACCATCACGTGTGTGGCTGTCATGTTGATGTTAATGTGGCAGTGATCAAACAGCATGAGAGCCAACGTGTAGGAGAAGCAACTTAACGACAGTCGGCGCCAGAGCCAAAATGAAGTGACATAAGCAGTACCAGACCCCAATTGGATTTGTGTCTGTTAAAACCCTGAATGTTTCAAATTGAAAACACAAACCTTCTCAACGTGTGGCTTTAGGCTCCAATGCTCTGTTCATGTGGACAAGAGAGCTCAGGAACACGCCATCTCACCGTCACCCATTGAGAAGAGGAGAGAAGTCCCGTCTTTGCTGACTTCAACATTTCATTGAAATTTCCCAGGGGGACATCTGCGCGAGAATGACACAAGAGAGAAGACTGAGCTGAGTCTCTTAAGGAAGGACTGGAGTAAATTTCTTTACAATTGGTTCGGCACCATCCTGCCTTAAGAGTCCCATTTTCATATAGTAAAGTTCTAATCACACAAAACCTCTTGTTAAAACATGATGAAAAAAAAACACATTAGAGGAAAACGGCCTCAGACTGCAGTTCGTCTCATCACAGTCACTGAAACAATGAAATTATCAATAAAAAAAAGCTGTTTTCCTCTTATTAATTTTTCTCCTTTATTTTTATGTAAAGTATATTTTTTGTATATGTTATATATGCATGTACTGCTTTATGTTTCTGATTAATATTTACTTGTCTACATGATGGTATATTTAACTGTAGCCTACTACTGCCTACTTTAACTTTGTTGAGCACACATCTGGATGTTTGTATGTGCATGTAATGTATACACATTCACTGACGTCATTTCAAAAAGATCAGCTCATCTCTCCATATCAATAACATAAGAAGTAGTATAATAATTTTTATACTAATATAATTTATTCTTGTCGACAGAAATATAAAATAATCAATCATAACATGTTATATCTTGTTGTACGGATCAAACAAGGGAATGAATGTCCAACCTTTGTTTGGATTAAAAGTGTCAAAATATTTTATTATTTTAATCATTTTCTTTTAGATCTGATAATGATAGTTTTATGAATCATTTGTTTTAAATCAAGCACTTAGTAATCTGTATTTGAAAAAGCGCTCGATAGAATCATATATTATGATAATTACAATAATAATAATAAAGAAGTGGCACTAACATGGGCTCAGATACCAGCTCAGAAAATACAGTCAAAGTTTACTACTTCTTCCAAAAAGATGATCAAGCAGCAACAAAACCAGTTTGTAACATTTAGCAGTTGTTAGCTTGACATAAATGTATAAGAACCATAAACAGAAGTTAAAGCAGTGGCTGATTCAGTTTGAACCGTTTGGTTTAAATTAGTTTTGGTAAACTTTGTAACTGGAAATCTTGCTAAGACATGAGTCACACATCACATGTTGTGGTCAGGGAGCTAACATGCTAAACACTTACAGACATCATAAGGATGCTAACTTGCTAATATATGTTTAAATATATAAACTTATAGTACTCTACATTGGTTTCTTAGCTCCTCCCGGTTCCTCCTCAGGACTCACGCAGCAAACAGACGTCGACCTCAGGCCCCTCCGCACGGCAGCAGCAGCAGCACCTGTCAGGTGTCACCGGGTCAGACTGGAAGACCAATCAGAAGCCAGAACCCGCCCAACACCCAGCATCGCATACGCCGAATTCACCATCAGCTCTTCCTGGTTGCCATGACCCATTGATTTTACATGACAACTGTCAGTGAATTACTTTTATACTGAGGAAGAGTCGAAAACCTGAGGATTCTCAGGCAAATTCTGCAGCTTCTTTTTCTTTCTTTTTTTTGTGGCTTCCTTTTTTGTTACATCTGTTTATTGATTTTGAACAGTTTTATACAGCAACGCGCACAGAGAGTAAACAACAAGAAAGAAAGAAAGAAAGAAATGAAAACCTATATTTGGAAGCAAGGAAGAAGGAAAGAAAAAAGAAAGAAAGAAACAAAATGGTGGGATCACAAGAAGATGTTAAACATAATTTAACATTCAGAAAGTATTGACCAACAAAGACAGAGTAAAGCAGTTAGACCATCTGCCATTCAATTAGATTTTTCACTAAGGCCAAGTGAAACTATGCCAGATTTTCTGAGAGTCTCTCTGTTTGATATAGAAAATCTAATTTTCTCCAGATGTGAAACATTACTAAATTCTTTCAACCACATATCAAACTTTTGGCTAGCAGTGTGGGTAGAGAGCATATGACCATGGGCGCTCTTCCTAGCTTGACCAACCCCAATAGCGCAGATTAAGGGGATGGGGAAAATTTTGAGCTTAAAGCCTTACCAACACAAAAAATCGAATAAATGATCCAGGGACACTGTGAGAATAGATGAGCCAAAGTCCTTTGATCTACTGAACATTTGACACAGAGGGGTGGAATATCCTTCCTGAGAACGTTTCTTTGCGATGGACATCAGAAGTAAATATATCCTAGGAAAGTGCAAATAACACGAGATCTAAAACTTACCTGGAAACTGACCTAACAGTACGCAAAAGTAGCCCAGGAATTAACAACCTGTCAAAACCCAGTGTACCTGTCATGTTAGAGTCGTCTTCACCGTTACAGTCTGGCATGGAAGCAAAATGGTTATTTTGTATTTTCATATAATTAACCTTGGCCTGTAACCATTTTATTGCAAGAGTATATTGCCATTAGTGCAAATTGTTGGTGCATAGGGAACCTATAGTTATGAGTGAGTGATATTTGGTGCAGAATTCAGGGGGACTGTTGGGAAGTAAGAGCTCTGAGTAACATTCTGGTATTTTCACATAGTTTTAAATCATGGTAGCGTCAATTTCCTTTTTCATTAACCACATTTCAAACTGCATGGCTATTAACAACGTTTTATTTTATTCTGTGGTCAAACTTTAAAGCAAAATAGACAACAGAAATAAGGAAAATTCTAATAAAATGTTTTCAAATTGAGCACTGATAGATTGTTCGACTAGAGTTATAGGGATATAAATCATAGAGTGAATGTTATCAATCACTATGGTTGAGAATGGCTATTTCAACAGTATGATCATTATGAGTGAAGATGCATTTTTGTCCAAGTAATGAATGAGGGTCTGTAAAAACAAAATATACAGTTCAACAACACCACCATACATTCAATTCAGCCCATTTATATCAAAGAGGGCAGGTAAATTATAAAATCAAGCACCTCTTTAAACAAGAAAACCTATATTATACATTATAACCTTCATCAAATATATGATCTAAAACGATGGTGACCCTAACAAACTGTCCGACTGTTTAAACCTCATTCTCAATGTAAATGAATTGCTTATGAGCAATTACATTTCAATGGAAGCATCCATTGAGAGGATTTTCTTGCGTAATTGTGTGTTAGTGGATGTGACAGTAACTGCTGGAGAACAAAAATGCGATATACAGTTTGCACGTCGACATTTTTTAATTTAGATTTATTTATTCCAGTAACACAGCAGTATTACACAGTAATAAGCATTTCATAATCAGATTAAACCCAATTCATCTGGATCAACAGGAGTGCTGAGGTACTGAGGTGCAGCCTAAATACAGTAACAAATCAGATGCTGTATCTCTGATTCAATGCATCCATACCAGGATCTTTGCATAAGTAATGAACCCTCGAGAAAGGACAATCAAGAAGCCGAAAAAATTGCTAAAAAAGTGCTTGATTTGTTGTTTGAATTTTCACTTCATTGTAGTACATGAGTGAATTTCCAGTGAATTAAAGTGGACAGTGAGAAGACCGAAAACATCATTATAAATCAGATCTGTAAACTTTTAACATGTACAGTACGAAGAAGAGACATTATCGGAAACTTTAACTACTTGGAGACCATCAGAAGAGATGTCTGTAAACATGCCCGACCCATGAGTACTCAGGTGTCGTAAGGACTCAGTGCTCCTGAGTCGGATCCATAGATTGTATTACCCAATTCATTTATGTCTACAGCTGCTTTGGATGAAAACATAACGTCCTTGGCTGAGGTATTAAAGAAAAAAAATTCTTTGCAATAATTATTTTACCTTGTGATCTAGACTGTGACCAATCAAGTATTTTTTAACAGTTTAAATAAAGGCGGATAAACAACTCATAAAAGTTAGTCTTCCACTTAACAGCAACCAGATCATTAATCTTTGATGCAACACTATCGTTCTCTTCAATGTTTGTACCTTTTATACAGAACATAAAACTTTCCCGCCTGCAAAAGGCTGTTAGAAAGGAGCTGGTTTTACCGTTTAGGGCCTTAAGTAATAAAAACTGATCATATATGTGTATATTAATAATAATCATACGATTTCAAAGAGGGGGAATACAGTATTGTATATTACAGCACAATGGAACAGAATTGATTCACACCAGCACATTAAGGAGGGAGGCTGGTCATGCACATCATACTTGAGTCAACAGCAAGCTGCAACGTCAGGTAGCAGCTCACACCATGCCACTTTCACCCCGCACACAACAGTCACATTTCAACAAACAAGATAAAAAAATAAAAGATAAAAATGGAGCAACGCCCTTGAGCCCGGGTCCCTCTCCATCGTGTTCATTTCTTCTGGCAGAAGGTTTCGTACTTGCTACAGGCCTTCTGCATGTCTGTTAAGAAACCTGGCACCCCGCTCTGTTTAACACAAACACACAAAGAGAGTATCCGTCAGTGAGCGTCATGAGAGCAAGTGCCAAGAAGACCCACCCAGGAGGAGCAACGAAGTGAGGAGCTGATTGACATCGCCCTGCCACACATCTGTTAACAATAACGCTGGAACAAGCATGAAGCAGGCGGAGCGATGGAGCTCTCTGAGGCCTGTGAGTGAACCCGTTTAACGCCAGCTTCAAAGATCTACTTGTGCAGGGAGACAACAGGCACATACACAATTGTTGACTGTGATGTGGTGGTTGGAAAATGAAGCTACTAAGCGCACATCATATCCTTAGGATATTTAGAACAAATCTTTCACTTTCACTCTCAAAGGGCAAAGTTCTCTCCATCAGAAAACTCTGTTCCTGACATGACTTGTTTGCAATCCTCACTTTTCTCTGCAAAACTAGGTAACAAACTGTGGTTACAGCGAAGGAGGGGGCTGACTGAGAGCTTGAGGACATAGCACGCCCACCCACTCCTACGATGCATACAGTTCTTTGTCATCTATTTTACACTAAATGGGATCATGATTTAAAAAATGAACATTATGCTGTTTTGGAGAAGACTTGAAACTCAAGGTTGAGACCATAAACTGAGGTTTTTAATCAAGTGTGAAGTAGAGTCATTTTCTTAAAGACCTTAATAGAACCAACCAGTAAAGTTTCCTCTGCTGGCACGTTCGTTTCATGCAATTCAGCACTGGCTTCACTTTCCGAACTCAGCGTCTATGTCGAATTTTTAAATCGTCTATCCAAACCCTGAGGGGACAGCTGACCCATTGAAGCAGGCTGGGCTTTTTTTTCGGAGGCGGGTCAATAGATGATTAGACGATGCAATGAGACTAATAATATGTATAAATTTATATATATATGATCAAAAGATGGCACTTTAAAACAATAGCTTTTTGAATTTGCCCCCCTGAGTGCAGCTAAGGAGACATAATCCTTACACAGCTATTTGAAATATACAAAATTCCTTTTGTTGAAAAATATTTCCAAATGAGGCTGGTTTACATAAAATAAACTATTTCCTTATACAGTCAATCATGGAAAATGTTACACAAGATATGTTCTGGGCCCCTATCTTTTCATCTCCTTTCATAATACGAGAATAAAACGACCTACAGACATGAAAGCTTGATTCAAACCAGGCATGTTAAGTTACACTTAATTTATCCCAGGGAGGAAATTCTCTGCATGTGATCCATCTGTAACTGCTCAGTGAGGCCAGTGCCCCCGGAGCTACTCAATCGTCTCTATACTTGCGTTGTCTTTTTTTTCTCTGAAGTGCATTGCAGTCAAATAGAAGCTGAAGTAAAAACTAACATGCACTGACTCACCTTAGCTGCCCAGTTCACCACCCAGTTAGGAATCATTCCGCCAGGGTTGTCGAAGTAATTCATGAAAACTGAAATAAAGCACATGGTCATTTATGTTAGGGCTGCAACCAATGATTGTTTTCAGAAATGCTTTTTATAATGTATTTATTTAAACAAACAAAGCTATGAAAAATGCCTGTCACATTTTTCCAGAAGGGGAAATTCATATTTCTTCAAATGTCTGAACAATGCACCCAAACACAAATCTGGGTGGTATATTTTAGCAATACGATGAACACATTGTGTCCTTTTTCAAATGTATTTATTTATTATAATAATTTCTTTTAAAATTAACAATTTCATGGAAAACAAACAGACTTTTCCATCTAACATGACTGAACCTACACGTTATTATTTAGACTGTTTCTGTATACATTTTCCCCATAATGGTAATGTACACTTATGCTGGAAAAATATCAAAATAATAAATGCAATGCTATTTTCATACATCCTGCCCAGTCTGACCCAAGCATTCACCAGAACCAGCTGTCTGACATTTTTGCTTCAACATCTGGGCGTTGACTTTTTAAGTTATTCCTTTGAAACTGGCTAACTGCAAATTAGCCAACGACAAGCTGGTGATGCAAATAGGAAATTCTCCGTAGAACAGATGTCTCATTTCCGCTCGACCACAAGATCGAATCCTCTGATGAATGCGGTCCCTGAATTGGGTCACAGGTGTTATATTCCCTCAACATGTGTCACCTTTAGTTCCGCTGCCCCCATCGCTCTCCAGTGCAAGGCTCTGCTTGTAGTCTTTGACCCGCAGCACGCCACTCTTTTCTGGACACGGCATCTCCGGAGAGCTTCTGGCCAGGATCACCCAGATCTTCCTGCCGTCCACTTCCAAGTCTCTCCTGTCTCTAATGTACACATACTGAGGTTTGGGTCTGTTAGGGAAGACACTGTGCTTTCGTCGAAAAAATACTTTCAACAGCAGCCTCCTCCTTTCAGCTTTGTAAACCATACTTGATGTTAACGGAGAGTAAATACATTTTATATCAACAGGATACGTCTCTGTTTGACATAAGAGCCGGGTATTTGACTTCCCAGTAGATGGCTGGCTGTCCATCAAAGTCTTTCTCATAGAGTTCTGAATAAAAAAAAAGACACATTTAGACAAATCAGCTGCAGGACAATGGACACATCCGATCCTGTGAAGTGACACAAACTAATCGATCAGTGGTTCTACCTAAGTCTCTACATATAATTTATAAAGGAAAGAAATTAAAACAAGACTCCGCCAAAAAACATCCTACAGTGGAAGCCACTTCTACAAATGTTATTTCTGAAACTATAACTACTGTAAGTGATTCACACTTGACTTTAGTTTCTATCCCACAGGGTCACTACATGACTACTTAACTACTACTAGCGTAATGTATGTTACCTTGTTACTGCGGAGGTGCATGAAGAAAAGGAACACAAATAAAAAATGCTGCTTTTTTGTCAAACTGGAGTGATAAATCCAAGCCTATATACCGGACATCATTTCATGACATGAAGAAGAAAAGGCTTCGACAACAAAAGGCTACTGAATGTGAGGAGGAATGTGAGCAACTACATTGGTTAAATTGATAGTTCACCAAAGAATGAAAATTCACTCATTCACCACTATGTCGATGGAGGGGTGGTATGCTCTCGCCCATAGGGCAGTAAAGTCCGCCACATGGTTCTGCAACTGCGACTTTTCCCGCAGTTGTGTTGATGGACTCATTCTAATTTATGGTTCTACAAGGGTTGCGCGTGTTGCAAAGTAATTCACCGCCAGAACACTGCGTGGAGTAACGTTTTTTGTCGAAGACGACCTTAGAGACGCCTTCTTTGTGTGTGGCAGTCGTCGTCGACTGTTTATTTACATCGCCGCTGCGGCTCCTCATAGCCCTTTTCTGGCGGACAAATTTGTCCCTGATCTTCCTCCACAGCTTCGTACACTCATTGACCTGCAAACTGATGTTAGCCAAGATCTCCTTCAAGGAATTGCAGGCCATCTGCGCGTCCTTGTATTCCATAAATGATGGGTTATACAAGTGGTCATACTTTCAGATCACTTCTGCCAAACGCTCTTCTATTCGGTAGACTAGTGGCAGAAACTTGGACTATGGGCAAAAAAGGTCTCTGGTTCGTCTCTGGTTTGACTCCACGGAGAAACAACAAAAAGACGAACCTGGATTGATCTGTCCAAAAACCCAAGAGGATTCTCCCTACCCTGTCTAGTGCCCCTGAGCAAGGCACCTTACTCCCCCAACATCTGCTCCCCGGGCGCGGTACATGGTCGCTCACTGCTCTGTGTGTCCTGCACCAGATGGGTCAAAAGCAGAGGTTACATTTCCCTACCTGCATGAGTGTGCCTGTGCATGTCTGTGCATGTGTTTGGGACTAATAAATGCATCCTAATCTTAATCTTAATATTTGTTCTTCTAAATCTTCCTTGGTTTCTGCCGGTATTATGGGGCATAAAACCGGAAATGTGACTCTGGAAAGGATGTAGTTAGCGGACCAATCACAGCCTTGCGGGCTGCGTGAGGCTTGCGTATAGTTACAAAAATTTGGCGACGCACGCAAGAAGGGGTACGCAAGCACGCAAGGGACTCTTGCGCTTGCGTGTCCCTGCGTGTCTCTGAAAACGCAGAAGCATGCGCCGGCCTTAACTGCAGCTATGCAACAAAGCTAATGGAAGTAGAGATGCTAACAGAAGTAGCGATGTTACCGTGCAGGGGCTCCAGAGGAGGATATCAGAGAACATTTAGGTTAAAAACATGGTGAAAATGATGCTGTTTCAAGTGGAATGTGAATGTGGGGCCTTACGGACACTTGGATGACACCACCCGAGCAGTATCGAGGTATTTTCAGTTTTTTTTTCTGTTGATCTTTTAAGTTTGAAGAAGTTGTCGCCAGTTACCTCAATTCTATTGGATTTGGCTGCAGCACTGTTTACCCCTGAAGCTCCAGTAGTGCTTTGTGGACTCAAACACTTCCGCCACCCCACCGTCGGCATAGTGATGAGCAGATAATGAGTGAATTTCAATTTGTTGGTGAACTATCCCTTTAAGCAGCTGTGGAGACTAATGGGAAATTTTGATAAATAAAGATGATTTCGGTAGGGGAAACATGAACGAAAGCTGTTTTTGATGGAAGTACAATGATTGCCTGAGCCTCGCCTTACTCTTTCAAATGTCATTATATTTTACCTTTCACATATCCATCCCAATGTTTCCGGTAGGACAAGTCCATGTAGACGTCGGCACACAGCTCTGGGGTGCAGCCGCTGAGTACGCCGAAGACTTTGTACTCATAAAGTCCCGTTACCTGAAAACAGCACATGACAGTTCTCCTCAGGCTCCACAACACAACCCCACAGTATGTAACTAATCCCAGAGCACACGACTCTGATTAGAGCCGCTCGCCGTTACACCCTGTCTCACTCTCCACTGAGGAAATGTGTTGGATTCGACTCTGAAGTTCCAACACAGTGAACTCCCTTAAGTGCAATAAACAAACGGAACATGGAGTCAGATTTGTGCAGGTTCTTGAATAGATGGGAAAGTCAAACCAGCTCCATTCCCAAAAACATCAAATCAAAGGTCGCTTCACTTTGCCTCAGCTGAGGACAGCACATCGATACCTCTAACCAAAGGGGTTTTTAAAATGGAATAATTGATAATGAAGATTGTCTGTGTCTTATCACTTAATTGCAATGTTTTAAGTTGAATATGAAAAATCGTATTTGGACGATGTCAAAAACATATTCCAGTGTGTGCAGAATGGAATGAAATTGAACAATTTAATGATTTAATTGTTGACGGAGCTTTATATAAAATATCAGCTAGGACAGTTTTTGCATATTACAATAAACTGAAGGTGCCAATAGGTGTTTCAAAATACACAAAACACATTTGTATACCTTTTATTTGCTACTTTTTCAATGAAAGAATCTGATGCACTGGATAGAGCCTTTGCATTATTCATCGCGCAAGTGATTCTCAAAACAACTTTTTATCTTTTATTTTAGAATATACGACGAGATGGTGAATATCCCTTGTATTTTCAAATGATTTCTGCACAATTTAATTTACGAACTACAGTACCAGTGGATGTTAGCAGGTTTTAGCAGCTGCCAGCAGATGTTTGGGAGATAACTTCAGTCATGCACCTTAGTGTCATCAAGTGTTTTGGCCTTGTAGGAAATGATACAGGCTGAACTTGAGGGTACCCGGAGGCTAAAGGTAAATTTGACCATGAAAACCATGTGACCATCTGAGTAGATCAGACATCGTTAACTCTGTAGGATTCGATTCAACGTTAGACTTTTATTTAAGTTCAGTTTAAGATGCTGGACTTGTGAGGTGTATGCCGAATTAAACCCTGGAGTGCATCCTTTCATAAACGTCTTTAGCAAAGTTTGAGCAGATGTGCATATCTGCAAATAAAATTGAAATATATAAAAAAGCAGTTTTATATTGACAGGTTTCTGAATGGAGTTTTGTGGAGCCGGTAGAGCCGGTTTGTGACTCAAGGAAAAATACATTCCAGACTCTCGCTCCATTTCCTGGTATTTCCCTCTCCCACCGCTAGGACACCACTGCTGAGGCGCATTATGAACGCTGTCGTCGGTGAATTATGATAAAAAGGTACCAAGGTGACGTCACTTAGGTAAAATATAGTGACAGTAGACACGCAGCGGGCCGACATTCATTCATTCGCGGAGTCAGAGGGTGGGAGGGTGTCCTGCCGTGAGGACCTGGATGTGGTGCGGGGTTCTGGGGGTTCCGGACCTGGTCGTGGAGGCGGTGGATCTTCACTCCCATGGTCTCGGTGAAGAGCTCCCATCCTCCCGCCAGCTGCGGCTCGTCCAGCTCCAGCCAAGCTCTCTGGAAGTCCTCATCGGTGAAGCGCTGCGACATGACGGCGGACTGCTCCTGCACCAACACACACAACACCACACGACACAACACACACACAAACACGCGCAAACGACACACAGCTGTCAGCGGCTCAGACACCGGGCTTCCACTCACTACTTTCACAATAAGAGAGTTCAAATCAAATCAAATCAAAGTTTATTGTCACATGCACCAGTGATAACGTATAACATTGTGCATATAACATAGTCAAATGAAGCAGCAGTTTACAGTGTGAAGGAGTGGGGAATATTAAATTAAATAATATGAATATATGTATAACTTATAACAGTCAAATGAAGCAGCAGTTTACAGGGTGAAGAAGTGGGGAATATTAAATAAAATAAAATGAATATATGTGAAGCAAGTGTATTTGTATGAGTGGGGGAGCAGAATGTACATGGTGACAGTGTTGATTGTTCAGAAGCCATGCGGCCTGGGGGAAGAAGCTGTTTTTGCATACGCGCGTGGTGCTGTTGCCTCACAGGTGGGAGGTGCACACTTTATGTGCGCCTCCTTCTGTGTGAACAACATTTAATCAAGATAAATAATTCCTTCCAGTAGATATCGATGATTATCAAGATAAGTGTCACTTTATTATTTATTTTACAGTCTGATTTTCTTTAAGAGCAGACCATTAGAAAGATTTTAAAAAAGTGAAAGTACATTTTAAATTGTACACAACTCCAACTTGCATTCACTTGACAATAAATGTATTGTTATTCATCAATGAATCATACTTTATGTTTATGCATGTGTGTGTGTGTGTGTGTGTGTGTGTGTGTGTGTGTGTGTGTGTGTTTGGAAACTAACTCAAATTAACAGCATTATAACAAAAGTATACATATATAATACATTTATATGTCCATGTGATTGAATACCATTGTTACATGTTACATATAAATTACTCAAATGCTGTACTCACAGTCAAATTAATCAATCCAAAGCAACATTCTAATAATATGTAGTGTTTTTTATAGCATAACGTTTATATATCAACACTGACATGAGCCAAGTGTTTTCTTTTATTTTGTTGTATTCAAAGTACACTTTGCTTTAATTTGACAGAAGTGCCATTTTCAATGAAGATTTTTGTTGTATTCACTGTACATAAAAGTTGGTTTAAAGTGTTGAATTTAATGAGAATGTTTTTTACTGATGAAAAAATAACAGTGTAGCTACTCTCCTTTGCAGGTATCGTTTTAAATCATTGATGTAATGAATTGATGAAAAAAGATGTCAAGCTCCATTCGCTAATCAATATTATAAATAGTAACGGAATAATAGGAAATTTGTCCTTCAAAATAAATACAGCCAGTGAGCTGGGAGTCATTGCAAATTAATCTAAGATCATCGTTCCCTTTTATTTTGAAAAACGCGACCAGAACAGGTCTTTTTCTCTCGTCTGCCGGAGCTTCACAGTCATGGATACTTGACACAGCAGCTCTGACTGAGGATGGTACAGTCCGACCCTCAGCCACTCAACCTGAGGACGTCTCTCATGAACGGACGCCTGAGAGGGACGAGAAGAGAACATTGGTTTTCGACTTCAGAGAAGAGAAGAAAGTTTGTGCTTAGAAGAATAAAGTGAATATTTGATGCTGGACAAGTTTCAGTGAAGCAAAGGAGCATGGACACGGACAGCTGCTGCTCGGAGGTAACAACTAACTGTTCTTCTCTCTGCACAGCTCAGAGCAAACATGTCATGTTCGTTCACTGGGAATTATTGTTATTATTATAAGCTCCATAAAGTACTGTTATTTGTGCAAAGCTTACTTGTATTGGCTTTATAACCACATATTGAACCATTGAATGTTTTATCTAAAGATCCAGAGTTCTACAGACCTCATCCTCTCCTGATGCTGATTCTTCTTCATTCTCACTTTAATTTTTTCTCAGTTAATTTCTTCAGTCTGTCCTTGTGCCTTCGATCGAATTAATTACCACACTGTTCTTGTTTTCATTTATCATTTAAAAAAGAAGATATTTGGTAAAAGAAAACAAAACATTGCTTTGGGGATTTTCACAATTGTCTGACTTTTTACAAATGAAATCACGTATCGATTAATTGAGAAATAAATTGACAGGTGAACCAATAATAGAAATGATAAATTTCATCCACAAAGTGATGTAATGATAATTATAAATAAAAGGAAAGTAAAGTTACATAAAAACTAACATCAGATGAGTTAAACTTACTTCTGCAAATTTAACGCTTTTTGTTTCCAACTAACAGACAGAAAACAACTGTTCTTCAGTGGATGTCAAAAGAAAACAAGCTTATTTATAAAATAATAATCTCAGCATCTTTACACATTTTCAGTAAAGACTTGTCAAAGTACAAAAGGACCCTCATCACATTTTGGTCCTGCAAGCACTTCAAGCACTTTTACCGTTTTTTGGTTTCATGATTAGAAATTAAAGATAAAGATGTTTGGAGCTGAAAACAGAAAACAGATAAAGTTAAAGTTTCTAAATGTCTTTGAAGTTTTTTTTTCTTGGCTCAAAAGCCCACATGTTGTGTCAAAGCAGGAAAGACAACCATCTTTAATGACTTTTTATACTTTTTACCTCATCTGCTATCTAAAAATGTCATTCTACTTTTTATATATATATATCTACTTTTATATATATATATATATTCTACTTTTTTATATATATATATATATATATATATAAATATATATATATATCACCATACTTAAAACCATGTTTGGAGTTTTCGAAGCTTCATCGATATTTCTTACATCTTGTTTTCAGTGATAGATTTGTGATTTGCCACTTTTTCAACTTTTTGCCTTTTGAAACTTGTTTTCCTTTCAAGTGATCACATGTCATTGTCCCAGTGTTGTCGCTGGTAACATCAGCTCAGAACTGTGATGCGCAAAACTATCACTAAAAGTCTGAGAACACCTATTAATCATTCATGTTAATGCCGAATGAACAATGTTGATTTGTTTTTCTGCAGTGATGCATATAAAATACAGAAAATAAGCTAAAACGCACCATTCAAAATTTGGACGCTGGTTACCATGGCTATTGTCGAAGCTTTGATTTGAATGACATCGAATGACTTTGTCAGTCTTCATAAACATTAATGGACAATGTGAACACTCAGGAAGATACGTGGAGAATTTAATGGCTCTATCTCCGATAATCTAAAAATATATAATTTATAAATAAAATTGACCAAACAAAAGGCAAAAAGCTTCTCCACACAGTCAGGATACAATTCTGATTGAGAAATAGTAAAAAAAACGTAACTTTAAAACAATAAAAAATATAAATATACTGCCAACTAAAGCCAATTAAATTCCCATCATCTCCCCAATCACCCTCCAAAGTACAGAGGATTGGGAGCATGAGTCATGCGTGACACATTTCACCATTTGAAATCTCATCTTTTAACACATGAAGATGAACAAACCCGTGTTTTAAAGCCCTGACATTGATGGAAAGTCCAACTGAAACCGCACTTCCCCTTTATTGTCACTCAGCATCTGAATCCCAGCTTTCAATGCACCACACCGGGGGGGGGGTTGTAAAGAACGAGTGCTTGTGAAATTGCTGGTGATTTCGAAGCTCCTCGCATTTCACGGAGCAGTTTGTAATGTCATATCCTGCGTTCTCCAGGGAATGTCTCAGCTCGTGCTGGGCCGAGCGGTCCTGCGTCATTCGGACAACTCCTCTCGCCTGGGTCAGGAGGCGGCTGCGCGGGGAGGGTACAAGGGTTTATTAAAGCAGCATGTGGCGGTCAGGCAGAGGTGGTTAATTGTGAAATGTTGGGGTTGAATTCCACGAAAAGGATCTGTGAGGTCTTTGTTTTCCCTTCTCAAAACGCTGCGTCCAGCGTTGAGCAACAAGTTTGACTCCCTCTAACGAAAGGTTTCTCTCTCCTCACAGACGGGGAGACCCTAGCGAGGACAAAGGGTACAAGGGCGACGCTGAGGAACCATCTGTGGTTGGTTGAACAAGAGGCTGCAGAGTCCTGCGATGCCTGAGGAGGCTCATAAAGACGCCATGAAAACCCCTGTGACCCCAGAGAAGCCCAGCATCCACGAGCACCCTATGGTGACCACAGTAAACATCCCGCGGCTCAATGAAATCCAGCTGACTGCAGCCACCGGCGGGGCGGAGCTGTCCTGCTATCGCTGCACCATCCCGTTCGGAGTGGTGGTGCTCATCGCGGGCATCGTGGTCACCGCTGTGGCCTACAGCTTCAACTCGCATGGATCCACCATCTCCTACTTTGGCCTGGTGCTCCTCTCGGCCGGAGTGGTGCTGTTAGCGTCCAGCGCCGTCTGCTGGAGGGTGAGACTGGAGAGGAAGAAGGAGAGGCGGCGGGAGAGCCAGACCGCCCTGGTCACCAACCAGAGGAGTATTTTTTCCTGAAGCCAGATTTCCAGAGTGTGTAAAGGCCGGAGAACTCAACCGTCTGCAGATGTTGTCCAGCACGCACTGCATTTCCAATCTGTAAACGCTTCGAGCGCCGACTCTCAAGGCCCAGAACTTAGAGCTTTGAAGGGATTTATTTGTCAGACAGACGTTGAGCATCTGGCGAGCTGGGAATGCAGCCAGAAGGAATGTATCACAATTAAGATGAATTACCACTGTGCGAAGCGATGTAGAGGAAGTCTCCCATTAATCTGCCATTGGATGTGGCGGCTTTGATTGTAATGGGACAGATTGTGATTTGAAGAGTCCGAGAAGGGAGAGGGAAAAATCCAGAACAATGAATCATGCCTAATTTTCTACACTTCAACTTGCACATATCTGTTTATAACGTCTCATTGTTCATCTTATACGGAATGATTGGGAATTGCCTGTTATGGAAGAATGGTACTTGATTTTCTTAAAAGTCGGCCAATATATTCTCTATCTAACCTTAAATATGTATTCACTTAAAGCACTTTGATTCCTCATAATCATCATATTCAGTATTAGACAACATCTTACGTAAAAAATATAAGTAGTGTGGCTTATAATGGCTTAATATGGTGAATTTTTTTATTGTGTTGAGGCAATGGTCTCATTGTCCGCAGTGAAACTTCCATGATGTAAAAAAGATATAACATGTAACACATGTTCTGTTCTGATGTAATCGCCTGCTTGTATTTACTGTTAACAGGACGTCATGAGGTTTAATAAACTCATTAACACTCAAACATGTGAAAGTGTGCAGAACGATTGTGAAAGTTTATATGAGGGAAACTTTATTTTTAAGGGTGAAGCCCAGTTCAAGCTTCTCTATTTTCAACCCAACAAGTTTCGCAAATTCGCAGTGAAAAGCCCCTGATCGGCACGGAAACGGCAGTCGTTGATCGCTAAGTGAACTCTTGAACAAAGCGATAAGAGGGGACACGTCCCTGACAAGTCTCAGACTCTTTCCATGCTGCTGGAACTCTAGTCAGAATCTGCAACAATGCTGGCCAACTCCAGCCAATCAGAGCGCGGGACAGGGTGTGTGGGTGTGCCTGGGTCTGCAAACACAAATATACTGACTCCGCCTCAACCGAACGTGGGTGAAATATCTTGCAGTTAAATAAATAGGTGGGTCCTGACAAATTGTCGCCAAATATTTGGCGGTGTAACCTGAAGCTCTTCTTCCTCCACAAAAATCTGTGACTCGCCTCCGACTCGTGTGAGACTTGGCTACGAGAAGACGAGAATTGACCAGTGAGAGGAGATGGGAGAGAGCACTGGAGACAAGGAATCCACCGAGATATAAATCATTGGGTGATAACATTTGGTTACATTTCTGAACAATAGAGGCATCAGGCCTGATTGATCCTGACAAACCGTACGTTGTCATCTTGTGTTGTCACCTACAGGCGATCGGCCACAGCAACCTACTCCTCTGTTCTCTCACCAACAACATCTTTCCTACTTCTTTTCTGGTCGTCTTCCACCGGGAAACACTGTACACAAGACAAAGAAGCACTCCTTGCACCTGATGCTCAATCTGCAGAGAAGTTAACTGACCCTTCATGCCTGTTTTCAGTCTGTCCCCTTCTAAAAGTCACAGACATTGTAGTCAGAGAGTCTTATTTATATATTTCCTTTTTCCAGGATTTAAATTCTCAGTGGGAAAAAAGGAGCTGAACTCTCCTGTTTGACCCTGTTAAGTTTAAAATAGCCCGGACGTGGAAGTATATTTTTAGGCAGCATTTGCATTGCTATGCGTCCGTGTGACACCAGACACTACAACTAAATGGTTTCCTTGCGTCAGAGGAGAACCTACAACACACTTTGTCACTTATGGGAGATCACCACCACACACGCAGTCGGCTATAGACTGGTGCCGTGTGGACTCTGAGGAGCAGGTCCGCCACACATTTACGAGACACACGACACGGTGAGGCGTCACCTCCACTTGTCAGGTTAGAGGGAGGTAGACTGAAGCTGGAAAAAACGGGTGACTTGATATGAAGTTTGACAGGTGCTCCCCGCCAGTGTCTTTAGGCTCTTTACCCACGGCTGGCATCTCATGCACTGAGTGTGTGCGTCACTTTATGTGCGTCATGTGGTCTCACCTCACTCAGAGCCACGCTGACGGGTCAGCCAACTGATAAACAGCAAAAAACTCAGGTCATTTAAGTGGAATTAGTTGAGAAAAGACATGAGGAAATCAAGGAAGGAAGGCAGCAAGAAGTGGAAAAAGTGGGGAAAATGGAGGGGAAGAAGAAAAAGGAGAGCTGAAGGAGCTGAAGGAGCTGAGATTGAAAAAAGGGGAGAAATAAAACAAGGGAGAGAGGAAGGAAGGAAGAGCGTCCATAGTAAGGAAGCACACGGAGAAGGAGAAAGACAAAGAGGAGGGAAGGAGGAAAAGAACGGTGGCAAGAAGAAAAATGGAAGAATAAACGGGAAGAAAGAAGGAAAGATGGGGATAGAGAGATTTAAAAAGATTGTTAGAAAGAAGTAAAGACTTGACTGGAAGGAATCAAGCAAAATAATAGAAGGGAAATGACTAATGAAAGGATTAAATCTAAACCTCTACCACATGCTTTCTAACTTCAGATTGAAATGGATTAAAAGTGAATTTCCCATTGAAATACAGTGGATTAACAGCTTCTAGAATGGAATTACTGCAGCGCGTGATTATGATAAATACAATAAGTACAGTTCCTCTTTCTAGTCTTGAACAAAACACTGAACAAACTTTCCTCTGAAATTCCAGACTTCCACACAACTGACTGCACTCGGTTAAAATCCAACACAATTAAACCTAATGAGTTCAGCATCACAGGGATCCTGTTCACTTCACTTCGGTCTAATAAAACAGCTGCAGACGTAGCGTGAACACACTGAGACAGACGTGACCCGACAGCTCGCTGACCAGCTGACTGGACCGAGCTGACATTTGGTTTATTTTCTAGAACAACCTGGACCGCAGAGAAGCCAGATGTTTGTAGAGGCTTGTTTTATTTTAACCCGAATCAGCTCGACTGGATGTTGACATTATTCTTTTTTTGCTCTGTTGCTGGACATAGAACAAATATTATGTGGATAAGATCTGTTCCAAAAACAGAGAAAGAAGTTTTTTGGGTGTCGGGAGACTAAGATGACGTATCAAAACTAAACTTGAGAGATTTCATGGAACTATTTTCATTAGATTTCATTGTTCCTTGTGTTTCATTTTTGGCTCGTACCTCACAAAAGTCGTATTTTTGTTGGATATTTCTTCAGTTTTCAGTTATGTTGTTTTTGCAATTCTCAGAGGCTCGTGAGGCCTCTCTCAGACGGCCAAAAAAAACACAATTTAGGCTGCTTTCACACCTTGTTTGGTCTTCACCTTCAAACTTTTCAGTTCAGGCTGAAACAGAGTATCAGGTGTGAAAAGTGCTTCGGACTACGGTCTAGGTGAACAGACCAAAACCTAGAGAGGGGATCTCGGCCTGGTTAAGATTAAACCATGGAGTGTGTGTGAACGTTTCTGTCATGTTCAGACTTTCTGACCAATTTCAGGAAGTGGAGACATCATTAAATAATAGAAGAAGAAAAAGAAGAGGAAGTGGTTCACAGGATTGCTTGGAAGACCTGTCCAACTGACCACATACCAACATCAAACACACGCCCTTCTACAAACCAATCAATTTCAAGTACAGGTAGCTGTAGCCCACGTAGGTGACAACAGGACGCACGTCGTACAAAATTCCTAAGAGCGCTCCCTAAATTCTAATGTGAAACCAAAACTAAAGAGATCAAATTTAAACAATATAACAAAGACTTGAGGCTTTCAGGAGTAAAATGCCTTAACACTGAGCCTAATGCTAACAACAGCATGCTAACAAGCCTACCAGGGCAAAGGACCAGAGGCCACATCCACACGAAAACTCGAGAATTTCTAATTTGGATAGAACCTCCACTCTCTGTAGTGAATTTTCAATTTTGGATGAACTATTGGTTTAAGTCATAATGCTGATGTGATATGGGTAAAAAATCTTCCTCCCTGTATAAAAACCGAATGGTAGTTAGTATTTTTTCATTTTAATTCTAATTAACAATCAACAGTCTATCAGCCAAAATTCAAAGGAAACGTGGACTTCTTGTTATAAGCAGGTGTAAACAGTTATTTTTTCCATTTGTGTGCATTCACCCTAATTCTTTGAGGACTACCTGGGGACTAAACTCCAGGGGTTACAGCCAATTTTGGTATAACGGAATTATAGGAAAAACAAAGACTCTCTTAAGACAGGCTCTGATAATATGTTAAAGATGTAAAAAGCATCAGTTCAACAAAGGCTTTCTTCAGTCTGGCGTCAGTCTGGGATCATGTGAAGACACTAGAGACTGTTTAAAACCACAGAACGACTACAGGAAGATCCCCACAATGCTTGGAACAACCTACGTGTCATATATCTTGTAAATCTGATGTGAATTAGTGCTGTTTTAAAGCCAAAGGGAGCTCATAGCAAATGCTGTGATTCCTTGTGTTTACTGCACCTTGAATGCTCCCTTTACATTGACTGACAATACCATTTGCACAGTACTGTGCAGTATATGAGCTGTGGATCACAATGGATCTGCTCTGGAGTCTGCACACGTGAAGAGCAGCTGTTCAGGGATCTGTGGATGTCTCTGCTGCTACATTCTGGACTAACCCTCCATATAGGAGAGGACAGCGCCCACTGGAAGGAAGTAAAACTCCGGAGTCGGAGCATGAAGGTGAGCCAAACGACATCAATGAAACGCTTCTCAGTCTCACGCATCAGCTCAGCCCCTTCCTGACAGGAGAGCTGCGTCTGTTCCACGATCGCTTGGTTTGTTTTTGATTGAACAAATGCAGTTTCAGAGCACAATGAAGGACAATGACAAATGCAGAAAAGAAAATAATAATAATAAGTTATTCTGCTTGCATCAACATGCTAAATCTGACCGGACACAGAAGAACTCACAAAAAAACAGCTTTCATGAGTACGACCTGGCACGAGGCTCAAAACCTGTGCATCATTTTACTGGAATGAATGGGACACAATGTATGAAGGCATAATTATGCTATCTTAATCCATCCATGCATCATGGTCGGGCAGACAAAGACTCAGCAGAGAAGCTATTTCAATTTCAGATGTAGTTACAGTCGTAGAAGTGGGTGGAGGTGTTGCAGCTTTTGTAAAGTATAATGTCGAAGTGGTTGCGAGGTACCACAACTTCCAACATGACCAATACATTCAACAGGCTGCAGGTCATTTCACTCTCTGTCCCACATGAATAACAATGTCTGGCTGTAGCCAGTATCCTTTATATCTACTTTCTTTTGGGTTGTTCTTTATTGAGAAACCCATGAGAACCGAAATCTCAGTGCAAAAGGACAACATTTATAGTTTGGGACCAAAGTGCAAACCCTTTTCTCTGAACAGAATAAGAGGTGGCAGTATTTTAATGTGTGACAGTGCCTCTGGCGTGACAGGCTCTGTCTGTGGTTCTTTCATGTGCTGCCAGTGGTTCTTGGAGTGTCTGATGTGTTGGCTGCCCGCACTCCCACAGGGTTCGCCCTCATTCCATAATAAAGAGATTGCTCTTCCTGACAGTTCCTCCCATCTTTTTAACAGTAAATCTCCCCTCAGCAGAACTATAGTGCCATCTACAAAAACATTTTCCTTCAGAGCTTTACGAAATCAGAAACCCAACAAGGTGCTTCCAAACCGTACTTCCGTTAATTTCCTGAAAAAATGTTGCTTTCAGACTTGCGGTACTGACATTATTTCCTGAAATATATGTGAGAATGCAAATGTGATTTGCTCCGGACATTTTTCGCAACTTTTCCGTGAGGGCTAAAAATGCCCAGAGAACGTCTGAGTGAGCCCATGCAAGAATACAGCAGGAGAATGTCTGCACAATTCACAACGAGCTCGTGGACGTGTTGATGTTTCTGACGTGCACATGATGGGCACAGAACTGAAAAAATACAAGAATGAAAAAGAGGAGCCATTCACGTACATAACGCCGAAAGATGACAAGATTCAAGGGTTTTTGGCAATAAGGCCCAACGCTGGTGTTGATGTTTGTAAACAAAAAACGCGATTTCTGCAGAAGGATTAACACACTGCTGATATGAACAGGTCTGACCCAGACAATCTCATGCTGCATTATTCACACGTGAACTAAATCTTCTGGACATTTTCCGGAGATCATGTCTGAAAACTGTGTGTCTGTTCGACCACCTTTGATTTATACTACAAAATAGTGGAGATGCTTGTCCCCAACTTTTGTCAATTTAGAGTTGGACAACAAGCTGCCGTACATTCTAGGCGGCCCTTCCATTAATATATGACTCTGCAAGCAACCTTTTATGACCCATCTGTAACAATGCCAGTCTGTATCAGTTTTTCAGCAAAACTTGTTCATATGAAAATGATCAAGCCCTTAAGTGGCTGCAGTAATTATGATAGTTTAAAAGTAGCGCGGTTTTAATCACAGAAATGCCCTACACATGTCACCATAAGAAGAACACAACAGGGCTTTTAGGAACACAAAATTAGCTTTGCAGAGGTCTGTGTGTTATGACAGCAGTTGGATATCATGGTTTAATTTGATTATTTTATTCAATGCGTTGCCACATAATAATCATCTTTCCTCAATTCAAAGTTTGTGGCCAACGCCAGTGGAACACGAAGGTCTCGAACAGAAACAAACAACTGACAGAACAAAAGGAAAGTTAACACCCTGTAGGCAGTCCCATCACTTATCACGGATGATTAAGTCCATATGTGTGAGGAAAAAGTCAGGAGTTTGTTTAGCATGTCCCAGGACTGTACTTGGTGTTGCCTCCTCTGACGCACGTGCTTCGGCAAAAGATGGGAAAAGTGTGTGTGTCAGCCTCTTACTCATCGTCCCGCAGAGCGATAACACACTGTAGATGGCATCTGTGAAAATCAGGCAAGGGGCCTGTTGTTATTGTGACACTACGATTTCTGGAAAAGTTGCTTCTTGAGAAATAGAGTCATGGGAGAATTTGTTAACCCTTTGATACACAACATGGGTCAAAAGTGTTTTTATTTTTTTATATCTTTGCAGTGAATACATTTCATCATTCAGTTTTTCAGCTATTCCCCAATTAACTTGTTTTTTTCACCATCACAAATTTAAATGTTTCCTTTGTTACTTTTTAAATACAATTCATTTTTGTATCACTACCCTTCTAATGCACTACATGGGTAAATAATGACCCTTATTCATTTCCTGTGGTATTTCGTGCCTGGTTGAGTATTTATTTCCTAAATGTTTGAAATAAATGCATTTAATCATTTAATATTCTAAGTATTCATTAAATATCTATTTTTTGATAACCACAAATCATTATTTTCCTTCTTCCTTTCTTATTTTACAAAGACTATTATTTCAACATAACTTTTACACGCATGGGTCAAAAATAACCCATAAAGCATATGTATTCACTACAGAACACCTACCATTCATTTCACACAGCTGCTTTTGCACATCAGGTGCATGTCAGTCTTATTTTACAATCCATTACTAGTGAGAAAGAGAAATATGTACAATACTAAGTAGCTGTTAGCTATTTAGCTTATTTTCTGGCTAGCTAACCATAGCTCGATCAACAAAATAAAACTTGAAATATAACAGTATATACTGATTGATGTGCATTTGAAAATATCCTTTTGAATTTCTTTTTTAGAGTGTTAGCATGGCTGGTCGCAATCATTTCAGACTTACTGCTGACATGTTCATAAAGATGCTGTATGAAAACCTGGATGAGGAAGACTCTGAGGCTGTAATCTCTGATGCTGAGGACCTAGACTTTGTTCCACATGATCAAGCTGGAGTTGTGGGTGTGTCTTGGAATCCAGCCCTCCGAAAAGAAGAAGGAAGAATAAGCTATGAAAGAATATAGCAAAGAAACACCCAGCCATGCATGACATAACACAGGAAATGAATACAGGTCATTTTTGACCCATGCCGTGCTTGAGAAGGGGTTTGCATAGCTTGTTTATCAGTGGGTTAATGAAAGATTTATGCCCTTGCTTTGATGAATCAAATCTCTCAGAGGCCTGTTGCATAAATCTGGTCTGAAGCAACTGCAAACTGTGTCATCAGTCACATATGATGCAGGTC
This sequence comes from Pleuronectes platessa, assembly GCF_947347685.1. Classification (NCBI taxonomy): domain Eukaryota; kingdom Metazoa; phylum Chordata; class Actinopteri; order Pleuronectiformes; family Pleuronectidae; genus Pleuronectes; species Pleuronectes platessa. The sequence goes on from NC_070641.1 coordinate 6,668,701, forward strand.
TGGGATGGGCTGGATAACCGGTAATGACTCAGTCTATGTTTTATTGTAAATCCTAATGATTGTCTGTACTTTTTATTTATGGCTTTTAAAAAGGGAAAAAGTTAAAAGAGGGTAAAAAATATATCTGTGTAATAACTCAAACTAAATGTCAGTCTGTTATCTCGAGGACTGTTTATCTTTTCAGCTTCACATGAATGCCACCTGGCATGTGTATTGTTAAGGATCCAAAGAAGTGTCGGACGACAACTGATTCTCAAGTTCTGGCTTTTGTGTAGTGAGTTGAGCTTTACTAAACTTTACTTTGTGGTACAGGCCAAGCTAAGTAAGGAATAATATGCAAGCAGGACAATAACGTCATGTTTGTTATTACAACTTTGATGACAAAGGTCCGCAAAACCTAAAACAAAGTCGTTTTTTTTTACCTAAACCACCTTAACTACCTCAAGTGAAGATGCTTCAATGTGATATTTTGTTGTGTAATTTTATGAACTTGTTGCATTATCCTGCTGCACCTAGAACAATGTGAATATTGTTTTCACTGAATGACACTTATAAAAAAGATTGGTAATGAAGATGCTACATTTGAAATAATCATTTTTTTTTACAGTATGTTTCACAGTGTTTTTTATTAATGATGGATATAATTAACAGGAATGTAATGATATGATTTTTTTCCATAAACCACTTCAAGTCAAAAAGCCTCAGCTTCTAATTAAATCTTGTTTTGTTTCTAAAGCATTTTCCCTCCCGTCAGTGAATTAAGTAAATCATTTGAACGGCTCAGGGAGGAAATAAGAAGGTGTGTCTGACATGCCCGCAGAGGTCATATAACAAACACAATGATGTCATGGGAAGTAGCGTCTTCACAGCACTCGGTTTCCTATTCATCTGAACAGCTGAGCTACTTTGGGGAGCTGAAACTTTCCTGCCCGAGTCTCATAAACCCACAAAACTCCCAAACCATTTCCATTGTCTGTTCCACCTCTTCACGTGCAGTCTGTAACAAATCTTTATAACTAAGTTATTGTTGCTGTCAGCAGGAGTAAAGTCCACACGCTAAGTAGGACCTGCTCTGGTCAGAGGTTTGGGATAATTCTTCATATTTCCGAAATGTATCTGAGAAAGTAGGACATTAAACAATCCATACATCTGTTTCCAGTAAGTATCAGTTACAACATGAAGCTTTGCTCATCTAATTAAATTTAGGGCCTCGTCTTATAAACTCAAATCAAGGTAGCTATCACTTATTTCCGGTTTTGTATAGATGTAATCTCAGATTTCCTGGTCATGGGAGCCGTGATACATTATGTTGTTGTGGATATAGGTTGTTTGGACTCATGCAGCTCTGTGGACAACAATATAGAGCTGCTTTCAGACTGCAGTGAATTTCAGATGAAATTTTCCAGAGGGGCTGTAATTGAGAACGCAAATGTCCAAGTGAAAAGTCTGGATAATTTTTAAATGAGCCCATGAGACTGAAGGATTTACTGCACCTGAAGTTGATGACATTGTTAATATGCGACCTACACTTTCCGGAGATTACCTTTTACATATGAGGAACCAGCAGGAGATTATCTGGGTCAGGCGCACCCACAACAACAGGATAATGTCCAAATGATTCAGGCTATATGAAAGGCCAAAGGCTACATCCTTCTAGTGTTGCAGTGGTGATATCAACGGATGATGTCAATGATGGAAACCTGACTCTGAACTATAAACCAAGACCCAAGCTGTAGTTATCCCCACTGGGGATCCTGTTAACCCCTTACATGAAGTATAAGTCCGGCTTTAGTCCTGTCACGGTTGATTTTTCTTCCGAAACTGGTTTTATGCTTGAAAAGTGTTGAACAAACACACGCTTGTCTTCCCTAAACCAAAACATGGGACTTCATGCAGCCTTTTCCTCACATGGATGAGAAAACATCATATATGAGCCACATGGTCACACATCTTGATTCTATTGGACATTTTCAGCAACGGTGCAAATGAACAAATGTGAAAATGTAGTTTCGTTGTAAAACACAAACCAGCAGGCCACCACCCAGGATTCCTCCCCCGCCCTCCCCCAGTCTCACCCTCCCTCCCGCGTGTAAACAGCGTCAGTGTGAGCCCCAGAGGGGGGAGGTGTGTTTGGATGAGACCTCGGGGTGCTTCTGTGGTGTTTATCAGCTGTGGACATTCCTCTGAGTGCTGCATGGGGAAGGAGCACACAAGCTGCTGCGATGACGTACAGGAGACAATGGTGCGGAGTCAGTTCTCCGGCCCCCTGCTGATTTAAACTGGGTGTGAATGTGGGCCGCAGCACAAAAGAGCCGAGGCATTTAAACTGAGACAAAGCTGGAAGGGAAGGCCCAGAGAAAAACCTGTGCCATTAATCTGCGAGATATATGGTCCTCCTATTCACCAGAGGGGACTGAATCAAACTGGTTTAAAATACGGATTTGTGGTTTGGAAGCTTGCTGAGTTTGTGTCATTGGGAGGATTTGATATTTTGTAATTTTTTTTTTGGCCATGAAGCGTGCTGCTAAATCACTTCTATTTATCCAGTATTAACCCAGGCATCACACACCACTTATTTGAATGAGGCATTCATAATTGGAATAAAATTGAGAAATGAGCGGTTTCTTGTTTTTCGTAATGGTCGGATCAAGTCATTTTAGATGACACCAAAAGACAATGGCAAAAGTTAATGTACGTATTGATTGAACAGTTTATCTGAGTCACTCAATAGTTTGTTGCATTTACAGAAAAAACTCTCACAGTCAAAAATGTGTTGGACTGCTCATCTGTATAACTGCTGGACTATAACTGCTCATTCCAGTAAATACATTTTGTATATTGCAATTTATAGAACCTCAGTTCAATCCAAAGTACAGAACTTAATTCAACATAAATCATATGTGTAACTATTCAATCAATCAATAATTTAATAATAATATTTTTTTTTTTTTTCATATTCACAAGTAACGATTCGCCTCATAGTGCTAAAAATGGTGCGACCTCCTCTGCCCCTAACCCTCGACAAGAGTGAGAAAACAACAGAGAGCCACAGTGGAAGTGTGAGAGGACTCTCAGGACGGAGAGAAGTGCATCAGATAATAATTGGAAGTTATGCAGGAAGTTGTTGAATGGAGTGAGAATGTGGAAAGACGGTGAGCGTGCCTGTGGCTTGGTGCTGGCGAGATCATCATAACAAACAAACAAATGACAATTATCACAGTTTCATGTCCGGGACACACAAGCCGGCTTTCACTCCTGATTTTTACCATAAATAAAACTGAAGCAGAGCTAGATAGACAGAATGATAGATATGATAGACAGATAAATAGATAGATAGATAGATAGATAGATAGATAGATAGATAGATAGATAGATAGATAGATACATACATAGATAGATACATAGATACAAAGATAGATACATAGATAGATAGATAGACAGTCAGAGAGACAGACAGAGAGATAGATAAATAGATAGAGAGTTCATGCAGACTGGTGGCGGGTCCTTGGCGAGAGGAAACCATGAGTTCTGGGAGGAGCAGGTTCCCACACCCAGAAGAAGAGACGCACATGGCTCTAACACAAACAGTCCGACACTCAGGAAGGAAAGGGCTCTCTTTGGGCCTTTATTTATCAGATCTGCAAGATCCTCGGCCCGTCCATCACACGCTGCTGTCCGAGAGGTGGAGACCCCACCCAGCCTCTTCCAGTCTTGTTCTTCTTCATGTATGTCAGACCCACAGGGCTGGAGTAGAGAATAGTGACAGAAACCTCACCTGATGTTGCCCTCATGCTTTATCTGTTTTCTTCTGTGCCTGGTTTGAGAATTCACCTTGTTGACACTTGCAAGACATTTCTTGGAAAACATTTCTCCACCAGTTGTTTCAGTTAGAAATGTTGTGTAATGTATCTGTCACTCAGACTCATGGGATTTCTGTTAACGTTTCATCTTGTGGAAACTTGTAGGAGGCTCTATCGTATTGTTTTCAAATTATCTGTCTTGGGAGATTCGAATATACTTAAAGTCGGAGATGGAAAAAAAGTGAAGCCAAAGTGTCTTTATCGCCCCCTGGGGGCTGGCTGGAGTATAGTCATGAATCTGGACTCCTCAGAAGGAAAATGGACAAAACTAAAAAGTAAACAAAATATCCCTCACAACCTTATTTCTTTTTTGTTGATATCAAAAGAGGGTGAAACGTCATAATAGATAACTGAGACTAGGGATTGGTTTGTATTGTCGGGACCTCGGCACTGCAGCTCCCAATCATCACGACTGCTCAGCCTCTGGCTCCACAAGAGTAAGAAGGCAGTGTTTGTATGCAGGTTATTTTGGCTTGATTTTTGCACAGTGGGTGGAAGTTGAGACGTGTGGTCCATGTTCATTCAGTCTCTATGGTACAGACTGAAGTATCAGTTGTTAATGCCTTTGATTTGTTTTCATGTTGTGACAATCTTTTAATTAATGTTTTCAATGTAAAACATTTTCCATCCACTTTCTTGGTTGTTTTGCAGAGAAGAAGAAGAACCTGACTTCATTTTCTCACTCAAACCGAGTTTTAATTTGTTTTCTTTTAAACAAGTGGAACTAGTAGTTCCACAGTAACAGCCGTTAGTTCCAAACAAACAAAGTTCTGAGTGTCCCTCAGCTGTCTCCTGGTTGTGTAACGGCACCTCCTTGATGACCTCATGGAACATCTCTGCCGTAACTCAAACAGTCTGAAGACACAAAGGAGACGGAGGATCACGTTAACCATGTCCACTGCCCCCCAACCCTCCTCACCCCTCCTCACCGCCCTCTACCCTGCATAGGCTGGTTCAGAACGAAATAAATATTCCCCTATCAGTCAGAGATTGACTCTGTCCCATTTAAAACAACGTTGATAGTTGATTGAAACAGAGGTGCTCTATGTTTCATTTTATTTCCATTAAACGAAGTTCACAAATTCAGGATTCTGGTTAACCATAAATTAACCAATGGACCCCTGTAGTTTTATGGGAATGTTCACTGAATGTGACCAGAGACTAGTATTTCTAGGAAATCTTGTTTGGAAGTTTAATGTTTTTTGTTAGAAAACATTATTTCTGTTTATAAGGAATTTTATGAGCATACTCTTGTGTAATAAGGAAACTTGAACATGTGTTAGAGATACAAACATGAATTTATTACAAAGAGTGAGGACATGTGTCCTTGTTCCCGCTCTTTGTGCTCCTTGTCAGAGTTTTCAACCTCATGGGGGCGCTGCAGACAAGAAGTTGCAAAGAAAAATATGCAGGAGGTTTTTGAATGGAAGTAGAACCTTGCTAACAACAAAACCTGTTTAGCACCCAGACAGTATTTTTAATGTTATTTAAAGGACCAGTCTGTAGGTTTAATTGTCATATTTACAGATTGCTGATATCTGTAGAATATGACTCTGTGGAAGAGGACAGAGGCAGTGGCTCATTCTAAGGTAATGAAAACATACAACACACAATAAATTTATAAAAGTTCTATATAAACTTCTTTCTGCTGATATCTTCCTAAATCCTACAAACTGGACCTTTTCATATGTTGTTTTATGAAGACAAAATAAACTACAAACAAAAACTAACTAAGTAACTAAGTAACTTAGCTATCTATTTAACACCTGAAAGTCTGAACCAAGCTGCATCAACTTTGTTTGCATTGTTTAAATTTGATCTGCTTAGTTTTTAACTTTTTAACTTAGGGAGCATTAACTTGTGTACGTCATGTCGTTATCACCTACATGGGTATTGATTTGATTGGTTTGACATCGATTGGTTTGTGGACGTGCGTCTGATGTCAGCGTGTTGTCAGCTGGACAGGTAGTGTTCTTTCTGTTTGAATGAAGGAAATGAATGAACCGGTTTGTTTGGTTCATTTGGTTGCCACAGTAGCCTAATAGCATGAAGGTTTTACTATCAGCAAAATGAATGTCTCCATTGTTTACATCAGAGGTGAAGACAACAGACAATCCTGCAAGTTGCGTCCTCTTCTTTTTCTTCTATTCCGACTGCAAATGATCCAAAACACAATTCACTTTGATCCTGACAGATTCCACCTCTTCCGGACTGGACCACGTTCCGAGGCACCTTTCACACCTGTTGTTTTGGTTCAGACTAAACTGAAACATCTGAAGGTCCAGACCAAACAATGTGGTTGTGAAAGAGTTTATTTTATTCAGTCAGGTCTATTTGCGAAAAGTGTTACTTTTTGCATTTATTTCATATAAATTGTGTATCAGGATCAAAGTATGACAGCACGTGTTGAGGACACGTTATGAAACCATATCTCTACACGGGTCATTTATCAGTCAGTCAGCATCCTCCAGGCTCAAAGAGAAAGATGAGATCTCAGTGTGAGTTCACAGCGGGGCACCGGAGCTTGTTTCTTGCTCCTCATTTGTTTTGGATGGTTGATGGTGGGAGAGCAGAGGTTGAGGGCAGGATGCCTCTGATCCCCCACAGACAGACTGAGCTTCACACTGTGAAAACGAGCAAACAGCATGTTGAGGCTTCATGCCTGGGAGACAGGGGGAGAACACAGACTCTTAACATTCTCAGCTCTCAGCCACAAACAGCTGAAGTCCTCCTGCACGATTTGTCAACATATCCTCCCACATCACTCCCTGCCTCTGTCTCTGTCCCCCTGGTCCCAGTCGGGCTGCCGGACTCACTGGCACCAGAGCCTGGCGCTAGGGAAGATCTATATCTCCAAGATATGAGCAGGAGAAACTCCACCCTAGAAGCCTGGTGTGCACACACACACACACACTCACACACACACACTCACACACACACACACACACACACACACACACACACACAAACACCCACTCGCACAGACAAACCTAATACATCCTCTGAGCCAATCATTCCCTGACGCCACAACAACACAAACATTCCCAGGACAGAATCACTTCTCCTCCGACCTGCTGCTGTTTTTAGAGCTTTAAATCAAACACATCTTTTCTTTGTTCATAACAAAACTGTTGTTTCTCTGATGTCTTGTTTTTTTGGATTGATTGATTTAAAGAAAATTGTTATTGTGGACATCATATATACAATAATGACACACTCTGCCAACTTTATTTATTAAATACAATTTTCTGAGGAAAAAGCCATCTTAACCCCCAAACATGTTATCATTGCAATGTGCTCTGACAAGGTATAGATACAGTGCAAACACTGATGAGATAAAAAAAAAAACAGCACAAAGACACATACAGACAAAATAACGTTACACAAACAATAAAATTCTGATATTTTTTTTAAACGATAGTAAATTACAATTAAATTGATCCTATAATGAAAAGTACATGATAAACGAAGGGACCATTAAAGCCATACAGCGTCTTAGAAATAATACTTCTTTTTTTTATTGACATTTGGACAGATTCCCCTTCGAATGATTCATGGATCTTGATGGAAACAAAACAAAACTGAAAACATAAAGGTAACAATTTGTATGGATCATTTGAAGTAGCTCCAACTCAACTTAGCCATTATCGAGGAAATCAAATGATAGTGTTTTCGTTGGTCAAACACAAATAGAACGATCATAATAGATTTTTTCCTCTAAAAGCTTAATGTAGGTCAGCCATCTTCATTTTAATGAAAAGTGTTTGGTAATATTAAGCCGTAAAATGTTACCTTCTTTATATCACTTATACAACTAAACTTAATTCACTTCAGTAAAAAAATACTAGAGAAATTCCTTTTGATGGAACAATTTAATTTGAAATCAATGGAAATATCTTTTAATGTACTTCAAATGTGTTTTCAGTTCTGTTCTGAGTTTGATGGTGTATATCTGCCTCAGTAGCAGGGCACATCCTCTGGGTACACACTGGTATTACGGGACTCCGGTTCCCTTGTGATTCTCATGCTGGATGGACATTGCTGATGTGATGGTCTGTATCACTTCGTTGATGATGTCCTGCACCATCCTGATCCTGGCATATGTAGGTCAGAATCATATCAGTGTAGTCCTCATAATTAAAACAGCTGAAAGGCTGATTTGCCTTTATCCTTATTTAGCTTAATACTATTTATATTTCCATAGGCGGAGGCTTAAATTAAACTGCAATTGGCATATAAATGAAACGGCCATGAATCAATTTAACTATATGTGACCCTCATCAGCTTTAAAACACAAAAAACTAAAACTCTTCTTCAGGATCTTCAGGCTCACCACCAGGGGGAAGCATTTGGCCCTTCAACAAGACACATGAGGACCTTGAATCGTGTATTAATTTCGCTGCAGAATGTTGCTAAAAACATAAAGTGTTATTTAGAGAAAATTGTATTGCAGGATCCTTTATTACCAGATTTGAGAGTTTAATGTACCATAAAACATATTTTTTTGCCGTTTTGCTAGTTCCCTCTTGTGTAGTGTATCAAAAACATTCTATTCAATATAAGCAACCTTATAGTCATGAATAATATGAAGCCTTTATTATCCATGAAACACAGAACTAGAAATAGTTTGAAATTTAATACAGATTTATAGAATAAAAGTCCATGTAATACACATGCAATGGGAAATATTAACAATTTCTAAATGGAAATAATGTCTTTACAACGGCAGCAGCACCTGGATCTGTGACGCACAGAGGTCATCTTCACTTCTCAGCCCCCCTTGCCCAACTCACACACACACATTCACACACGCACACCACCACCGTCATCATCAGCTCACATCTGTGCGCAGGTCGCTGAGGGTCGGGGTCGAGTGTTTTGCCTCTGACATCAGCTTCCTACATACAGAGGGATTACAGGCCTGAGCGAGGTCAATCTGTGCTCTGCTGATATAACGCACACATCTGCTCGGCCACTGATTCCTACCAGGAGGCAGGAAACATCACATGTGTCAGAGTTTGCTCTGCAGCAGATTAGTGCTGGATTTCGCGCTCTCCCTGTTTGTGTTACCAGAACATTTTCGTTGAGAGAAAAAAGATAATCCACGGTGCTGCCTCACTGTTTCTGTTTTCCTCTCCTGGAGCTCTTTTAGTTTTGCTATGATTGTCAGGTTTAACCATAGAATATAATAGACTATGTTGATTGCAGAGATTGTACAAGGCTCTGAAAACCCTTCAAAATGCATCGGCCTAGTTAGGGCATCATCAAAAACTAATTTTACGTGCACAAACTTTGTGCACACTCACACATCTGGGTTTTAAATTCAAGTCGATAACCTGCAGCTTCCAAATATTTACATTAATGCATCATCTCGTCTTCAGCTCGGGGAGCGCCGGGTCTCTCCGGCTTCTGCTGTGACTGACGTGTACTGGCAGCAGTCGATACACAAATTTATAAATGTTTGTTGGACGGGATTTTGTCTGCCATCATCAGAGGCCTGAGCTGCGGAGCCACGTCTCTGGAGAGACAAGGCTTATCATCCCTATAAATAACACTGATTTGATCTCTGACAGACATCACAGCACACTCTGTAAACTTCCTTCTCCCAGTTTGCCTTGCAAGTTTATTCTTTTCCAACCGCCACAGGCTTTTTGTCCAAATGAATCTAGCACTCTTAAGGATGTGTCCACCTGCCTCCCACCCTTCTCCAAAGCTCCTCCCTTCCTTAACCCCTGTTCCCTGCTCTCCACAGCTCCTTTCCCCAGCTGACGTCGACCCTTCTCCACCACTGAAGCCGTCTGTCTCTCCCTGCCTGTCCTTGGGAGAAGAAGCCTCAGTTATCTCTTCTGCCTCCTCTCCTCGCTGAGATTCAGATGTAGCCTCCTCCTGGTGAAGCCTTACCTGGGCACAATATCATGCAGTTTGCAGTAACAAAGCTAAAGATGCAGACGCAGGTTCAAGAGTGAGAGAGCAAACACTATTATATAATTCCTGGTTGGTGCTCGAGGGTAGTGGTTCCAAATCTTCTCATCTTGTGACACCAAAATGAAACCATAGTTACCATCTGGCACCAGTCAGATACGTGTGTGTTATTAAAGGTCAACCAAGGAGCGCTTTATTGTCATGCACAAACTTGTTCAACAAAATTTGTTGTGCAGCACCTAAAAAACAATACATACATACACACATTCCTGCAGACACATTTGTCCCATCCCTTTGAGGGAGGTGGAAGAACCCAGTACATTTACCCATACTAATTCATTATTTACTTAAGTCCTTTAATTAAAGAGTTCAAACAATAAAATATTGTTACATATAGACTGTATTTAATGCACAAGGGCCGACCAGTTAACTCAGCATCTAACTAACTATTCAGATCATATCATTGACTCTTTTCTACTGACCATACAGAGCTATGTAAGGACCTTCGTATCAGAGATATAAACAGTAAAGTATACTATGTTGTTTTCAAGGATGTTGGGCACCTGGTATTTACACTTATAAATGAAAAGAGTACAATCTTTCTTTTCTATTTCTTTTATTATTCCAACTTCTAAAAACGGTAGAACAAACAGATCAAAACCTACAGTTGCACTCGTGTGATCTCAAAATGTGAGCTACATTTCTGAGAAAATGTCTAAGAATTGGTCTTTAAAATAAAACCTTTAAAAAAATATATAGTTGCTGAAGCAACAAAACAAGATAAGAGAACAATGGCCATCGTAGTAATGTAGACATTTAAAACAGAACAAGAACGGTGACACACATAAGACTTGTGGTTTCAGGTTAGAAAAAGTGGCCTGGTCCTTCACTCATTGCGTCTTTGATGTCCAAGACATGGATGACCTCCTGGGGGAAAACAAGCAGTACAATAATGAATTTATGACCAACAATTTAAAATAATGTGTACACTAGGTCTTTTATTGTTATCTCTAACCCTCCACATCTTTGGACTCATAGTGATAATGCACTGGTTACAGCCTCATGGATCCTCCAGCTTCCGCCTTCCCCTCCCCCTCCTCTACAGGTGCTGAAACACAAAGACACACAATGTAGCCTGAGACTTTTTCTTTCCCATTCCCTTGAATTCCCTTGAGATGTTCCTGTTTCCTATTCCCCAGCCGGAATACAACTAAAAGTCACACCCTCTCACCGATGCAAGGCATTTCGTCATCAACATATATCCGTGCAAAACCTTCCTGAAACACACAGACAATGCTGTCACTAGAGGGCAGACAAGCAATTTTCACCAGCTGTCAGAAAATATGAACATGAGGCAGTAAGAAGTAAGTGTATCTTTGTTCGTTTGCAAAAGGACAGTTACATGCATGCAGGTAAGTGGAGCAATGAAAGTGTAGGCTTGGCTACCTGAGTGGGAATTAGCTTTTTGGCCTCTTTGGTAGAAGCCTTAGTTTGCCACAATCTCTGTTGCTTTGGAGGAGGTAGTTCTGCAAGGAACAAGCCCCTCCTGATGAAAGAAACAATCAAATAGATTATCGATAGACTAAAATTACCGCATGGCAGTTGTATACCTCTGCCAACCAGTGCTGTGTGCACATTTGTACGCTTTTCTTTCTTCCAGATTCATATAATTTCACTGTGGCCTTCACCTTTGACCTCTGAAATCTAATCACTTCATCTTTGAGTCCAAGTGACAACTGATCAAAAGGTGAAAAATTTTCCTCGATATGACATTCAAATATCCAACATGTTTCTCAGGTTACTGTGACGTTGAACTTTGACCACCAAATTCTAATCAGGTCATCCATTAATCCAAGTGAATTGTGCCAGATGTAATGAAACTCCCTATGGGCAGTCCTTATACATGTTTTTTCGCAGGAATGTGAGGTCACCGTGACCCTGACCTTTGACCCTCAGGCACCACTTCGGCTGCCAAAATCAAATCAGTTAATCCTTGAGTCCACGTGCATGTTTGGGCCAAATGTGAAAAAGACTCCTTAACATCATTCCCACAAGCAAAAAGAGTATGGCGTGAGGCTACAGTGACCTTGACCTTAGACCACTTAAGTCTGTTGCAAGTGAATGTTTGTACCAGATTTTAAACTTGACCTTTGACCTTTGACCACAGAAATGGAATCAGTTCATCCTGAATATTTTGGTCAAACTTGAAGAGAGAGTCATTCTTGAGATATCGCTCTCATGACAATGGGATGGATGGACAAACGGACAACCACGGAAAAAAATTGTGTCTGGTTAAATGGTGTTTAAATACAATATGATATGATTGGGCTTTTCATCATAAAGTGCTTGTACATAATATGTTGAGGCACTCACATGTAGTGGAAGGTGGGTGCGGTCTTGAAACAGCACTCTGCTCTCCTGGCCAATGTGTGCCAGCCATCCGTGTTCAAGTGGCACTGAGCTGTGCCCCAGTTCTCCTTGTCTTCTAGTCGGTGGAGATCCATGAAGGACAACTGTCAGAGAAGCAGAGACCTTTCCACCGTTACATAAGATTCTCTGGCGCTTGCATTACAAAACAACAGCTTTGAGATTTTAGACGTAAGGACACAATGGGATTTAGGAATGCATACTTTAGGCTTAACTATCCAAAAGGATGTGAACACCTGTAAGATAGAGAGTGACAGCAGTTCTAGCCATTCATGGATATGCTGTTAGAATGGGTGACACAAGTAGTGGGAGATATATTTGGAGCTATGGAAGACATCATCAGAGTTGGGGGTGACAGTTGCTCATGTTACTCTGTGAACGTTTGTATATTGTTCCACCTTCTTGGCTCCTTGATGCATCAAGTCGACATTAAAATCTTCTGCATAAAACATCAGCTGCTGCCTGAGTTCTCCTTTCACCAGCTTCCAGAAAACTTCCATAACATGAAGGACGTGTGACATTCATGTCATTCATTAAATGAACAGATAAGATTGCTGTGAAATTTGCTTCTAAGGGTGATTTAGGTGAAAGGGATCTATTGGCAGACGTTGAATATAAAATAATCATAGTGATGTTTTCACTAGTGTTTAATCACCTAAATTAATTGTCATTTCTTTATCCTAGAAAGGGTTTAATACTTTATATTTACAATGTGAGTGGGTCATCTCTTTGCAGTGGTCCAGACTGGACCAACTAAACAGTTTTTATGACAACTTAAGGCTACCACAGGTTCTCTTTCATTTTTTGAAGGGGAGGGGGAAGTGAGGTGTATTCAGCTGCAACATGCAACTTCACCACTAAGCAACTCCGTCACCTAATTCTAAACATTGAACCTTTAAATGAACAGAGAATATCTCCACGATATACCATGACGGTTATTGGCACTGGACCACTGGTTTAGATTAAATACAGGGTAAGAGTACGAGGACAAACAACCTAAGCACTTAATATGACTGTCTGATAAATCTAGGTTGTTAGTTTGAATTTTTTACTTATTTATAGCTCTTATAACTGATGTGTTACAGTTAAATGTCTACACATCTACTCTACACTCTTCTTTCGGCTAATTTGGCCTCCTTGTCTTTTCACCCTCTGCATCAGTCATCACTCCTGCTACATGGACACTCCGACATTCTGGTTAAAGGAAACTTCCCTAAGTCGTGCATGTGTGAAACATTTCATGCACAAAGATATATTGTGCTAACTCAGTAAATGTACTCACAAGATGCATAGCCATAGCGATGGGATCAAAAGCGGTGCAACCAGCAGACATATGGCTGGCTTTCTCCTTCCCCAGGTCGGTGGCCACCAGGGGGAGCTGGGCATCGGGAGCCATTTCCCTCAGGCATGGTACTGCCAAAGATCACAGCAGATTCAAAGTCAATGAGCTGCAGCTGATAATGTTGTAATTCATATGTGGATCGTTACTCTGGATACTACAAATGCAAAATTACATTTTTTGTAAAGGGCAATTGAAAAAATCCCCAATTTTCCAAGAACAGTGAGTGATCACCAGAGCACCCAGGGTAAACACATGGGGAAATATATAGTTTCCATTTACATATTTTCAGATTGATATAATATCACTGTGGCCTTTACCTTTGGCCTCTGAAATCTCATCACTTCATCTTTGAGTTCAAGGGACAACTGTTCACGTGGGGGGTTGTGCAAGAGACAGGATGTAACATAATAATTCCGCTGCAGAGATCGTTTGTTATGTTTACAGAACAATGACGCTGTCGTCTGACCCATCACCAAAAGCTCTTGACATCTTGGTCTCTGTCTTCTACGTGTGGCACCACCCTAGAAAAAACTGGCTTAAGAACCACGTCTTCACACTGGCTTTCAATTGGAATTTAGTTTGGGACCTTCATTACATCTATTACTGTGCTATATAAATTCTCAAATATTCATGATGTTCAAAATGTTATTGCTTTTGTATTTTCTATTCATACTTTTATATATGTATGATCTTTCATTTTCCTTTTCTAAGCCTGGTTGATTTAAACCTGCTTTATAAACTAACTTTGACATGTCTTTATGAACACATGCAAATACATACAGACAGAACCAACATTTGACCTCGAACCTCCCGACCTGTTAGTCTTACTCACGCTGCAGGTTGTTGATGAGGTCTCTGAAGCGGCTCTGTACCTTTCTCCTGGGAGCCAGGTCCTTGTCTTGCAGGTCAATGGAGTCGCTGACCCCCCTCTCACTTCTCGGTCGGCCCACTTTCCTGCGGCAGCCAGCGGGGCAGGCAGCCTGGTTAGTGGTGCCTCCTCTGGCTCTCCTCATGTTCCCTCTGTGACCAGCTGAGTGTGGTGCTGAGCGGGAAACACGCTGCCGCAAAACAGGTCCGATAAAAACAAGCTGTGACTGTGTCGGAAATATTTACAACTAATAACTTTAGAGACAAGCTGATCCTGGATGATGTTTTCAAGTTGTCGGACATTGTTTTGAGACGTGTAACAAGAAAACTGAAATTTTACTTCACATTTAGCCAAATATGCTATAAGATATAAACCCTTTACTTTGGCTGCTTTACAAGGTGCCAAGTGTTACAAGCTTAAACCAAAGTAGATTAGTGCAATCTGATGAATCTGATGCATTAGAATTACCAGTGTTGTCCTGTAAATGCTAACCACAACCTATGCTAGCTAATGTAAACCCTTTCGTTGAGTCAGGGTTAGCTAGCGCTAGCTGATCAGTGAACGTCTCATTAGATCTACAACCAATCACTGACTTAAAACTGAAATAATGAACTGTTAGCTAACATTCATACCATAGAGTGTGGTTCAAATGCAGCTTAAATATCAAAACAGATCAAGTTAAATCCAGAAGCTAAGCTGAGCCACCGGAAAAGGACAAAAGTTTACCTTCTTTTTTCTTGATCCTGTATCTGTGGTCCGTGCTAACGTTAGCCGTTGTTAGCTATGAAAAGTTAAGCTAGTAAAAATAAAGTCACAGTGTTTTAGATGTCACTCTATCCACCGTCTGATTGTCTCTGAAGTCTTTTGCATTATGTTGTCAGCACATTTTCATCTGGAGGGGAAAAGATATTGATGTTTTGTCAGGATTTCAGTTTCAGTTTTTTCCCCCTGGTAACATATCATAGACTATATTGAATGCAGAGATTTCACAAGGGCCGATAGTTCATCATCACAAAGTCATACAACTGCATCTTAAGTTCAAGTCACGACCCTGCAGCTTCCAAACACTATAAACAAAACAAATGAGGCAGCTTTATTTAAAAGCACATTTCACACACAGAGGTAGATTAAGACTGCTGAACGGGACATTCAAAATAGATACACTAAATCTTTTTTAAAACAAAAAGCAGAGTTTAAAACAATTTGCAAGCAAATAAAAGAGATTAAATAAGTATATATAAAAGATAAATAAATCTGTACACAAAAACTATTTAAAGGGGTACACCAATACAAATACAATTGATAGAGCTATGTTATATAATACAAATAAAATAAAATAAAAAGCACCTCTGAATAAAAAAGCTTTCAATCTGGTTTTAAAAACTGCAATTGATGATATATTCCTAAAAACATCTGGCAGTTGGTTCCATTGTTGTGCTGCATTGTGACTAAAAGCTGCGCACAGGCTTCTCGCAGATAGGGTGATTTTGGATGTGTTTGGTAGCAGCTCCATTTAAAAAAACTTTAATATCGTTTAGGGATTTAAGAACAGAATGTGGTCCTTAACAATTGGTTAAAAAAACAGCTTGATTGTGATGAAATGTGAATATAAAAGGTGCACATGACACCAGAATTTGTCTGTTGCAGTGCATCAGTACAAAGACATATTGTCTTGCAACTGAATATGTCACATTTTTTTAGGAGGTTTTTTAAATAAATAATAAAGACCTAAAAACGACACAGCAAGCATGTTGAAACAGAAGATGAGTATTTCAACGTGACGTCAAACATTTCAGGAGAAAGTTGAACATATTTGAAAACTACTCAAGGAACATTTAACATGAAAATCAGGGTTAAAAATTAAACCTGAATGTTGGGTCTTTATTTCATACAACAGATTAAAAAGGTTTTCGTCTGCATTTGTTTGACAGATTACCATGAAACTTAGTGGAAGGATTCAGTATGGGTCAAGAAGACATTCAATTTGAATCTGACATTGTGACCTTTCAGCATTTTCACTGATTTCAGTGATGACAAAAGCATGTTTAAAGAACTGATATGTATGAGTGTGTAACTTAGTGCACAACCAAATAAAAATCTAGGATCTAGTGAATTTAAATGATGTTTCCTGGGGGGACTGTTCAGAGTTATGAACTCTACTGAGTGACATATTCAAGTCAACTATATTTTTCATTGTTAACGGATTTTTGCAGTTTGTAAATAGTTAACTTCAAAGAAAAACATGAATGGTTTTGATTAAAATATATATTATATATTTGTCTCAAAGCCTTTTCAGAATCACAGCCTTGATTTTGGAATCTTGCGAAAAGCTTTTCACAATACGTAATGATTTTAAAAGGGGGCGAGAATACTCGGATAACATTGAATCCATGATAAAAGTGTCTGTACTTCTCATGTCTGACTGAGTTATAAGAGGTTTATATATGTTAGGTCTTTCCCCCTCTCTCTGGAAGCGTTGGGTCAAAGTTTGGTCAGAGTTCCAGCTCTGATCTCCCTCATTGCTAACTGCTGCCCTCTGCTGTTCATCTGTTCAATCCATCTCAATCACCTACCCCACGGTAGCATTTAAGAAAAGGACTTGTTGAAGAACATGCATCTTTTTATCCCATCCTCGCTCTGTGCCCACCTACACGCAGTCATACGCCTGAATACATGGCTTGTATTGCCACGCATCAAACAAACAGAGATTATAAACCTGAGGAGTTAGTCGTCCACTGTGATAATCCCGCCTCTGATTCCCTGGAAGCCTGCCGCAAGGATTCTGCCACACAGAGGACAGAGACTGCTGTAATCTGGCTGGATCGCATGTTCAACAAAACATATGAGATCATACATTTTTGGGAAAAATGTCATTTGCGTTGTCATGTGGTTAATTAAGTCCTCTGTTAACATGTTAGCATTTTTAGCCATCCTCTGTCGCTTGTATTTAGCCAGATGGCTTCCCCCTTCAATCCCCACTCACAATCAAGATTAGGATTACACTACGAACACACACATACACACACAAACACACACACACACACGGAAATGCACTCAAATACGTCAAAAACATGCAGTAATTAATGTTCACTTGCTCGCAGATGACATAACAAAGAGTCTGTCACAGTTGCAGAGTTAAAGCTAAAGCTTAAGTTATTAAAGTGATCCATCAATCGCAGAAAAGTCAGGCTGGAGGAGTGACGTGGATTAAAGTATTTTTACCGCAAAGCCACGTATACACGGTGCTCATCTGAAACAGAGAGGTTGGAGACGGGAGCGAGGCGGAGAGGATGAAGGGAGGGTGGGGGGAGGACAGTAGAGCGAGACAGATTGAAGAGGATAGAGAGGGAGAAAGCCCTGCTTCCACTAGGCTTGTTTAGAGTTTCTCGGACGGCCGCTGATACCTTCTGCCTTCGCTGAAGAACAAGCACCTCTTGTTATTGTTCTTCAAGGCCTCTGGGCCTCCCAGCATGAAGCAGGCACCATGGGTTTTCTGGGAAACTTCCAGGAGATCGACCCTGTCACTTTGAACCTTTGCATCCTCATCGCCAGCTACGTTATCTTGCTCTTGGTCTTCCTGATATCATGTATCATGTACGACTGCCGGGGCAAAGATCCGACCAAGGAGTACGCCCCGGACCCGCAGCCGACCCAGTCTCCCATCAGGCTGGTGGTGATGCAGAACTCTCCAGCCCCAGTGGGACGGTGGGACACGACCAACATGATCACAACCTTTCACGAGCCGACGCACTCTGACTTCAGGGAGAAGAAGAGCACGATGGTTTGACTGAGGCCAACAAGATACAACCGTTGTATATACCGGACACTTTTTTTTAACATACTTTTCTTTTTACACTTTTTCACCACCCGGACGATGCGAGGATTGAAAGAACACACGACCAGTCTTGGACGGTAAGGGATGGTGACATGTGTTGATGTGTGTATCTGCTGTGTGAAATCCCTCTTTATCTCAAGTTTCTCAAGCCAAAGGCTGCAGTCTGCTCTGGAGAGGAAATGTCATAACGTATAAAACAAGGAATAAAGAGGGCACTTCTGTGGTGGAGTGGTTTAGGATTAAGGTTAGAGTTTGGATTTCATACAGAAACGTGTCATAGAGGGTAAACAAGGTTAGTGACGTATTGTCTTTAGACTTAAAATGAGCCTTTTCAAAAACAAACCAGTGCCTTTGTTGCACCTAGTTCTCTCTGGACTTTGTTCCTCATCTACACGCAGATAAAACTATTATCTCTACTTTAACTACTCTTTCGATATCAAAGGTGCATTGCTCTTGATTGGATGCCATTCAGGGATTAGTTAAGTCTGGACACACTTAACTAATTATACGACTCGATAAATTGCGATGTGCATTGATATGGTTGTCAAAGTGGCTGATGGATGAATGAAAGGACTTCAAGGTCCTGACCCGCCACGTCTCGGTTCTTAATCTTAGACGATCGTCCCGGCCCACAGCGGGAGAGGGTTAACCCTTTGGTCAAGTTAGTGTCCCACTTACCAGCCAGCTTTAGCTAAAAACGTTGCTTGTCTGTCAGATTTTCTTCAAGGTGAAGAATAGATAACCCACATAAATAAATGCTTGAATGCTCAAAGGGTTGTCCCTATTCCCTCTTCTTGCTCATGACACTCAAAGTGCACATATATATGATGCATCATATCTGTAGAAACATGGAAACAAAGTTTGTGTAAACAACAGTGAAGTTGTATTACCTGAAGTTGCTGTTGTGTTGATAGTGTACAATAAATTAACTACCTATTATTTCATGAAGATAGGTTGTAATGATAAATTTAGCCTTTAATATAACATCTGCATGGCATCTGCTTGTTTGCTCCGTCCATCTTTATCAGCAGTTTTTCATTGCGTGCAGAATTGTGCTGTAATCTGTGGCGGGTCAGACCGATTAGCTAGTCCTGTCCGAGCATCACAGGGTCTGAAATCAAAGCGGTGGGGGGGCCATTCCGTGAAGCAGGTTTACTGATCTGTCAGGATAACTGTGCAGAGTGAAACGTCAAGGCCTGTCAAACCTGAAACCAGGGCTAACCGCAGCCTTTCCTGGGATTTACTGAGTCATGGAGATGTTTCCCCGAACACCCTCTTGGGAAAAAGGACCCCAGCTGGAAACAAATATTAAGAGACAATACTCAATGAGTGGATCCCAAGATGCATTCCACAAAGTGGAACGGACCAGTTTTGATGTTAGTCACCCTATCTGGAAGTTAATTTCAAGAAATCTTGTATACTGTACATTATGACTGTATTGTAGTGTATCAGTAAATAGTCTGAATAATATATGAAAATGTCATCTAGTTAGCCTAGCTCTCATAAACTGAAACAATATCTGATCAATTAAGGCTCAGTTAGCATGCTAACCATGCTAACAAACGACAAACACTGTGACCATGAGAAAAATAAATAGGAAATCTGTAAATCATAGATTTAGCTTTAGCATCATTCACTTTTTCTCACACTTGACCATGTGCCCTCCAGACGGAAATAGGTATAAACATTGAAAGTACTATCTACGTCAAAGAAGAGGTTAAACAGAGGCAACCCATTCAGTTCTTTGCTTATTAAAGAAACTATCCGACTCCATGATCTTGATCATTTAACTGTGATTAGCGTTTCGGTTTGTGCTGCCACTCAACGCAAATAGATCTCATCGCTCTGAGAAGTCTTGCAGTAAACATAGGAAGAAATCTGTTTAATCCTGCTTCTGAGAAATGTGCAATAAATGGACCTCATTCATCAAATCAGCCCACAGTATTCTCTGTAAAGTTTCTGAAGATCATCCATGGGGAAGACGTAAAGACATCACGTAATGGAAACAAATTTGATCCTAAATGGCTAAAATGTTGTACAGTTGTATGCTTATCTTTGACATTATTGCCATTTTAGTACAGATGGGACTGAATAGATCTTGGAATTTAAACTGCCTCTTACGGTCGGAACGACCACGGAAACTTTCTCGGCTAAGCATTTGTGACCAGGCAAGGATGCCAAAGATGGTGGGAACACGGGTGTTTTTGTTTGATTATTATAATATTTTGTTGTATTCAATCTGACACGACATACGATTTATTTATTATAAATATTCTCTTTCAATTTAGATGATACAACCTATATAGTCATATTGACGTCAGCTACATTTGCCCCCCCCAAAAAAACAGAGGAGAAAAATTATTTTAAAGTCAGAGCTGCGTAACAAAAATGCAGATATTTAGCAAGCTTATTTGTATTGTTTCTATTGTACCATTGTAATAACACAACTGATAGCAGGAATTCATTGTATTGATATTGCAGGATAGGTGTACAGGACACAGGTCAGGGGACCCCTTGGCAAAAGAATAACTGTAGCAATTGAAATAAGTAATATGCAGGATATCTAATTCTGTAAGGGATCAAATTTAAAGCCATGTAATATTTGTATTCAATATAAGTTGATTTGAATATCAGAAATATGTGAAACCATGACTCCTGCTACAATAGCCAAACCAGATATGGACACGCTGCTGTATACATCATCTGGCTCTAAATTATTATTTGTGACAGGAAAGTCGAAACCCAACAGACGTCTGTCTGTGACACCGAGGTGAAAAGTGAGTACAGGGCGGCGGCCATGCTTTGATGCACACACAGTAATCCCCAGTCAGAAGCACCAGTGTGTGTACATTATACAGCACGCTAGGCTCAGCTTGTTACCTGCAAGATTCATTAAACTGGCTACAACAAAACTCTATACTAATCTTTTAAATGTTTATAGGTGGATATTGCATGCTTCATCATGAAAATATCCTGCAAAAGTTCTTGATTTATCGGATTTTCCCAGGTTTTTCCATGAAAATGCATTTCCTGGGTCAATGCGGTGCCTTTACTGTCACAGTCACTGTCAATGTGTTAAAGTGTTTATTTGATCAGTGACATCAGATGCACCTCCTCTGGACTCGTTAGCTTACCTTCCCTTTCTCCACTGGAGGTCAACTATGGGCAAAACATTTAACCATTAAACAGTAAGCCAATTATAAGCTGTTTACCCGTGTGTCACGTGTGCACATAAAACCTCCTTTATTCTAAGGCACCTATAGTATATGTCTGACCTGCAGGACCAGTGGAAGTTATTTTAGTGACAGCGGTACGTTACCGAACATATATTTCAGAAGTTTCTTTTATTTATCTGGGAATGATCATACACTTTTGTGTTCGCACGTGCCTGTGTGTGTTCCCATTATGAAATTATATTGTGTTTATCTGAGAGGCAAAGTTTAAGTCAGAGTAACCAGGTCTGCAGGTTTCCAACCCTCGACCCCTGAATTATCAGGAAGATTTATTCATAAAAAAAATGAATCCTTGGGTCAGTACACAATCTTTACTCCCTGCAACATATGACATTATAAATTGCACAATTTTAAATATTTGTTTAGGATCATATTGCTGCAGATTGAGGAGAGAACTGAAAGACCTTAGATTTAGTCCTAAACATTATTATATATTGACGTTTTTTGTTTTGTACGCTGGCAGGAATCCTAGATTGTCCAAGTTCTTAGGCATTTTGTGTCTACCCCTTTGACCTCTGCTTAGAGGGTTATATTCATTTGTTTGTTTGTATGTTTGTTTGTAGGCAAGATTAAGCAAAAACTAAAGGACGGATTAGCACACAACTTTGTGGAAGGATGCGATACAGATCAGGGAAGAACCCAGTTGATTTTGCTGCAGATCAGGGACCTGATCCAGATGTATGGAGCCATGCAGATGAACACTGAGGACAAGTGGCTGGAGATTATGTGCTCGGGCTTCATGAGGGGCAGTGGTGGCTTGATGAAAGAAATGAGGGACTGGTGTGCAGGGAGGAGCAGGGTCAGGTAACTGCCAAATTGCTTGTTTGTCATTGGAGAGCTCAGCTTGGTTTGCTTGGTTTATACATCCTGCAGACTTTTTCCAGCTTTGTTTGTTTGCTTTTGTCTGGTCCTTCTAGATTATTTAGTACCAGGCTGGACGCAGTGGTGCTTTCTGGAAAGAGAAAAAGGCTCAGGCTTGAGAGGAACAACTTTGAAAGAATTTAAAGAGACAGGATAAATGTCAGAAGGTCGGGCTCCATTAATGTACACAAATAAAACAACAACACCAAACAACATTACAACTGCGTCTCTGAAATATAAAAAACAATTGTAAGTAAATTCACGTGTATAATTGGGTTGAATCTTCATTAAAATACATGCAACAACTCCACAATGAAAGGTTCAGTGTGTAAGATTTAGTTGAAAGGGATCTATTGGCAGAAACAAAAAAATTTAATAATCCTAGTGATGTTTTCACTAGTGTGTGTTCACCTAAATCGTACAAATTGTTGTTTTCTTTACCTTGGAATTGTCCCTTTATATTTAAATACTTTATATTTAAATGAAGGGGGGTCCTCTCCACGGAGGACGCCATGTTTTCTACAGCTTTTACGGCAAATGAAGGCTCCCACTGGTTATCTGTCATGTTTGGAAGGGCAGGGTGAGATGAGGGGTATTCAGATGTAACATGCAACCTCACCACTAGATGTCAGTAACTTCTAAATACTGAAACTTTAATCTGGATCTGATTCCAGTGAATGCTGTATTATATTTGATTATTCTGAATATGTTCTTATTCCTAATTTAGAATGAATACATGTGTGATAAACTGATATACTTCATGCTTTAGGGACATGATTTGAGCATGTTTAAAGTGCATTCAGAAATATGCGTCTCATTTTGGGTTTTTAATGGAGTTTGTACAAAGAAGTTGCGGCTTTGTAAAACTTGCGGAACAATGAATGTGGGATGTAAGCCGTGGGGCTTTTTCCACCTTGTCAATCAGAATCATAGTTAGCTATGTAAATAGCTTAATAGCATGTTGTCTTTTTTTAGAATAACATTGAAAAACAGAATATTTTGTGCCTGTAACTGTCGTGATGGAGGCCTATGGACTTAAAGGTACATTCACAACAATCATCCATCCAGTATAACTGCTCACCTCTGAAGAGGTTGTGATGTCATGTCTACTGAGGGAAGTACAAATGGAGCAAAGTCCTAAAGTGTAAACTGTGTACGTGAGCATTGCTTCAGTAAGTGGTCGAGTGTAAAGGGTGTCCTCACATTTCAAGAGTGATGTGTGATGTGAAACTCTAACTCTAACTGTGAACGGGATGCAGGAGATTTCACCATAACAGGAAATACAAGCATGAACCAGTCCAACGCGCAGGTTCAAGCAAAGTACTAGAATGTTTCGGATGCACGTTCAGACCGGTGAAGGTGTGTTTATCCGTTCTGCTCTGTGTGACACAACGACAGGTGCTGGGGAACACTGCTGCTTTCAATCAGCTTTGGCTTGAATTGAAAATGGCAAATAAAGACATTTTGTGGTGTGGTTAGAAAGAAGTGAGCTCACCATATGTCTGTCCAGGCTCCTGGAGCGATGGAGTTGCTTTATGGGTAATGTAGGCGTCAGTTTTAGGCAAGGAACAAGAATATATTGATTTTGATTTTGATTTTTGTTGTTTTTTCTTGAACCGTGTTAGGTCAATGATAAATCGGTACAAATTCATCCTCATGTGAACCCTCAGATTTGCCCTTGAAATAGTGATTATGGCATTTATATAAATAAGAATTATAAATATGAATAAGGCAAATTAGAAGTGATGTTATTCAAGGTAAGCTGCTTACAACTTGGGGCCAGTTGTGAGTTACAGCTCAGCATGCAACGTGCATGGTTACATAAAGCGACAGGTCAAGTGTAAACGTATATGGCTGGTCGAACGCCCGCGAAACTGGATCCACCACCAAGGACATCAGGGCAAGTCAGATGCAAATTGTTTGCGGCAGAAACAGGAGGCCGTCCTGAGCCGCTGTGACACTGTGCCAACCTGCTGCTCTCAGGTTGCTAACACATTAGAGGTGTTAGTGAAGCACTATGGGGGGGGGGGGGGGGGGGGTGAAAGCGAGAGCGAGGCCAGAAACAAGGAGACGCTGTCTGCTGACATATGGCCTCTGGCATGCAGGCTTTGTCTGTGATAATGTCCTTTTTAAAAGCCCGACACGGACAATAAGCTCTTTCTCTTCATCTGGATCAACCCCATTCTCTGCGCGTACCACAATGGGCCAGATACCTTTAACTGATTTAGCACAACCATTCTTCTGTGACTTTCTGATATGTGCTGGACCTTTCTTTGTCATCCAAGAAAATTATTATATTATCTTTACATTAGCAAGAGAAAAACAAAATGTGCGCCTTGTTTTTTGCAGCAACGCTCACAGCAATGACAGAGTGTCCAGCTTGAGCTTCATTAAGCCTAAGGATTGCACTTTGGTCTTACATAAAGTCACTGATCAAGTTACAATGCTGTTATGTAACTGGGCTGGTATCACAGCGTGTCACTAAGCGTGTGCAATTCACTATCTGGCTGGGTCTGCCACAGCATCACACTCAGATTCAAAAGAAATATACATTTACAGATCCGGTGATAATCTGCTGCAGGGACTCGTCGGTGGTCTTGTTCAGCCTCTGCAGCCCCGTATCTAATGGTTAAAATGAGAATCCATCAAAGTTAGAAAAGAATAAACCAGCAGGGCAGCGATAGCATCAGCTGGTTTCCTTTTTGTGTGCCAGTGTGTCCTCCTCCATCTGTGAGGAACTTTCTTACATCACATAATATGTGACACAACATGTGTTGTGTAAAAGAACATGTTGTATCACGGTGCATGAACAGAATCAAACATGGAGGAAATCTTTGTTCTACTTTTTCTCTCCTTGTTAAACTCTTTATCTCTTTCTCTCTCTCTCTCTCTCTCTCTCTCTCTCTCTCTCTCTCTCTCTCTCAATTTCTCAATTTAAGTCAAGGTGCTCTGGAAAGAATTTGTTCTTATTTTTCACAACTACATTCGTACTTCTTATCCATATGTGATAGTAATCCCCTGCATATTTGGGATTTTGTGGACGCTAAAATGACAAATATCCGGTTATTTGTGTTTTCATTCACAAATAATAAGTAATACAATATACAACTATGGATGTAAATAGATAGAACTCTTAAGCAGACTTCTTTTCAAGAGGTTTGAAATCTAAAACTGCTACGATTAGTGAGAGGTTCCTCACTTTCTAATCCGACATCCTCACTACTGGCTTCATTGATGATTAAATGAACATTTACCAAAGCTTAATAGATCAGTTAAAGCTCAATCATTTTAGGTTGCCAGGTTTGTTTCCTCCTTGATTACAGAGGTTCTCTCTTTCCAACAAGTCAGTAATTGTGCTTGTAACCGAAATAAAACCTTAATACAATTTTTTTCACAACAGCAACGTGAATTCTAAAATGACTATATAAATGTCTTAAATCTGACCTATAAAGTGGTAACAACATAATTTAACTGTTAATTAAGACAGGTTCTATTTCTAGTGCTCACTTTATTAATGGTGCAATGGAAAGTGCTGCAGAAATATGAAAAAGCAATAGATTTAGAACAATACAATCATATCGGTGGTCTTAGTTATTTGACATTTCATTTGTTTTACACAAAGGGTTGACTACAGACATGTGGTTTCACATTTGAAATGCACACTGGATAGTGCAACTGGTTCAATAACAATGTCTGTTAATAACACAACAACCCAACAGCCAAGAGACTTTGGAGCAACTTATTTATTTATTCGTATATTAAGTTAATCTCGTCCAATCATCGAAAACATGTTGATTTCCTGGTTGTATGAACAGTTCTCCGCCCACCTGACCTCTGATTAGCCGGTACACTGATTACCCCACCGCTCATTGGCTGAACGCAATGTCAGTCAACATGACACCACAGTTTGGGCGGGCCCCCTCATTATTGAAGTGGAGGTTCACCGCGGGGAGCTGCTCGTTACTGACCGGCGGAGTGCTTCACTTTGTGGGGGTTGTTTCTCTGTGCGTGCCGGTTGCTCCCGGTGCTCATGGTGACTTGAAGGAACAGGGAGTGAGTCGGTGTTTCGGTGCAGAATGGTTTTAAGGAAAAGGCTAAAACGGAGCCTCAGTGAAGGTGCTGCCGGAGCCTGGTAGCCCACATGAAAGTTAGCTTGTAACGTTAGCGCATGCTAGGCCTCGGCTCATCAGGCTTGTTCTTTGATTTGTGAACCAGAGCTGCTGCCGCTGCCGCTCTGAGCTTTTGTTCGCTGGGGTTTGTCTCCCTGTGTTTCATCAGGCAGTGAAATGAAGAGAGTGAACAGCCTTCAGAGGTGAGTGGCATCCGATCATCTGCCAGGCAAATAAAGCAGATTCTAATGTAACATATCAACAGCGAGCCTATTATACTTCATATTTACCGTAAACAAAATGTTCACCTGTTTGTCTGTACGACTCGCAGCAAGGGAACTTCAAAAGCACTTGTGGATTTTTCTAAACCACTGAAATAGTTAATTAAGTTAAGTTAAGTCAGTAGTTACTTATCTGGTGATCTTATTCTCAAGTTTGATTATTGTTGCTTATTTTTTAATATATATTTTGAGTTAGTACAAAAGAAATCAACAAAGGACATATAACCTAACAATGACAAACGCTATTTTCATCTCCTAATGTTATTAGTTCTTTCTGATATATATATATATATATATATATATATATATATATATATATTGTAAAGATATATATGTAAAGATATATATATATATATCTTTACAATGATTGCTCCTTTACTTTCTGGTTCCTGTCTGTTAGTTTTTCCTGAACAACTTGACTCCTAATCGCTTTATTTCCAAATGTCTTGTGTGTTGATTGCGATTATAATCGTCTATGAACACAACCTTGTGTAAGACTGATATAAATGTCATAAAAGTCTCAACTAATCAGATCAAATGTGCAGCGTATGACTCATTGTAGATGTGCGGTTTGAGATTAGATTAATTTAATTTTTCTGTGTTATTTCCTCATCACTGTTCGTGTTTTTCTGTCAGCCGTCCATGATCAATCTCTGCTTGTGCAAACCGAGTGGCGTTACCTGCAGCTTGATACAGGAACCACAATAAATTCACTTTTTATGGTTTATGTGCTTTATTTTTTAATAAATACTAGAGTTTATAAGTTTAAATCAAGGCTTACACTTATATGTGTCTTTCAAAATAAAAGGGGCCCTGTATGAGAGAAGCTGTACAGTGCATTTACTTGTTAATATTCAGTCTTGTTACATTGTGTGTTTCAGGTTCATGAACAGACGGGCCTCTGCTAACTGCCGCTACCAGCCAACCTGTTATGAGCATGCTGCGAACTGCTACACTCATGCAGTGAGTGTCTCGTGTTTATCTCTCTACGTCAATGCTGTTGTGGCCTCGAATGTCTACAGACGGATCCCTTTGACGGTTCTGTGATTTCGTTGTCGTCCCCGTAGTTCCTCATCATGCCGGCCTTTGTGGGCATGGCGTTGCTGTACCGTCAGTCGGACAACCGCTGGGAGAGGATCACTGCCTGGGTGTACGGAATGGGCCTCTGCGCCCTCTTCCTGGTCTCTACTGTGTTTCACATCATCACCTGGAAGAAGAGCCACATGAGGTGAGGAGAAGCAGATTCATGACGGGACAATGTAGTGGCAAGAAAAACAAAACTGACATGTTTAGCGTGAGGACGAAGACCTGACCACCGTGCACGGGACGCAAACAAACAGTTATTCCCGTTGTAGTATATAAAAAGTTTAGAGGAACGCTGGTGTCTGATTTCAAGTGGGTAAAGTAGGATTAACATGGTATGTCCCCACAGAAAAAGATATCAGGCTGTTGACGAGGACATGTTCATTTTTTTGCATTCCTCAGCTTCCACTGTGGCTTTGGTTTCTTCCTGGAATGTCATGATTTGGTTTTAAGTGTCACCTCAAACATTTGCTGTCTCTCTCCCACACAGATTTCACATCATATTCGATTATATATTTTAGATTTTTGTGAAATAGAAATCCCTGTTCTCACCGCTGATCCTTTGAGGACTGATGGGAGGAGCTGTATCTCATCCCAGCTGATAATGGGCGAGAGGCGGGGTACACCCTGAACAGGTTGTCA
The DNA here is from genome assembly GCF_947347685.1 of Pleuronectes platessa. Lineage (NCBI taxonomy): Eukaryota > Metazoa > Chordata > Actinopteri > Pleuronectiformes > Pleuronectidae > Pleuronectes > Pleuronectes platessa. Next base: position 6,697,164 of record NC_070641.1, read on the forward strand.
GGGTTTCACTTGGCCAACCGACAGAGACAAACCACCATTCACACTCACTTTCACTCCTAAGGTCAATTTAGAGCGTTCATTCCAACTAACTTCAATCTGCATGTGTCTGGACTGTGGGAGGAGGCTGTAGACCAAAACCTACAGTGCTCCCCCCGAAGCAGCTTCACTAACACCACAGCACATTCTGCCTTTGACTTCTTGCCTCTGCATTCTTTGCCTACTTGTTATTGCTTGTCCAGGCAGTAATTGTCATACTTCTGTGGGAACATGACTTCCTGTGAACCAGAGGGATTTTTATTTATGACCATATAAACACGTGAGACCTCGTGTATAAAAGTAGTTACCTTTCCGCCTGTTTGTTTGTTTGTTGTTTCAGGTCCATGGAACAGTGTTTCCATATGTGTGACAGAGTGGTCATCTATTTCTTCATCGCTGCCTCCTACACACCTTGGTGAGTGTCGCTCGGTGGTCAGTTTCTAGAGTACAGGGGGGAGGGGGGGTTGTATCATCTCATACATGGAGACATTACACCTGTGCTGTTTCCTCAGGTTAAACCTGCGGGAACTCGGCCCTATGGCGGCTCACATGCGCTGGTTTGTGTGGCTCATGGCTGCTGCTGGAACCATCTACGTCTTCAACTATCATGAAAAGTGAGTTCATGTTACTGTAGGTTCACCGGGTGATTGTGTACGTGTTAGAGACAGAGAACTTATAATAATATCATGATAAACGTGAATAATACAGCAATGTTGAGTCAGCAATTTTCACAACCCAGTTACAAAGTGCTTCACTTGGTCGAAACTGGATAAAAACATTTTTGGAAGAAGGCAAATAAGATCAGTCGATAAAATTATTCGGAAACTAAACAATATAGCAGTAAAACTAACATGTGTGGGTAATAAAACTTGTGTACTAGGATTAAAAAAATACTTTAAGAAAGACGTCACTGTAATAAGTACAGTACATTTCAAAAAGTAAAGACACAACTTGCTGAAATTAAACAAAAGAAACCAGACAACAAAACATGTGCACACATTTGAAATGTAAAGGTGTGGAGAGCACTGAACACCGTCATTCACTCACTGTTGTAGTCAGATTTTAAGAATTGAAAACCTTATTTGGTAAATTATGTGGCGCTTCTGCGTACTCACAATTCTGTGCCCTTTACTGAAAGCTTAGAATCAAATTTTCTGGTGACACATATTTCCTTTTTGTGTAGTGTGTGAAATACAGTACGACCAAGTCACGAAGCTAAAACACACATTTAATGTTTAATGAGAGAATGATATCTTTTATAAACTCACCTTAGTTTGCCCGAGTCAAACACAAATGAGAGGCAGCTACTCAGGAGTTACAATCCAAACTTAGCTCTCTCTTTTCTCTTGATTTTTAGGTTCATGCATATGATCTAACTTTTTTGGTTTATTTATTTTTTTACAGAATTTGTTTCTACTTTTGTTAAAATTGCCATATTTTAATCTATTAGTTTTTATATTTCCTAAAAATGATAAATGAAGCCACATGGACTTCATCAGTGAAACATGTATTTCAATTTGTTCTCTTCCCAGGTATAAACTTGTCGAGCTGGCCTTCTATCTGACGATGGGCTTCTTTCCTGCATTGGTCGTGACGTCAATGGTAAGTTATCTAAAGTCACTCATCCTCGCGTCAGCAGCTCGGCAGGTTCCTGCATTCGGTTGGAGTTGAGTGTGTGATGAGTGATGAGTGATGATGATGTTATTTAAAAGGGTTGGAACTCAGTGTTATGAATACACAGAAAGTGATCCATGTCAGGAAATGATCCATGTGACAGGTTTTTAAGGACGTTGTGTTATTAAACTGGAACAGGGAGCAGAGAGTCCCATTGTTTCTGTCTGGTTTTGAAGGAGTTTTCTGTCTCGATAACTTTGAATTTAATAAGCCTCATTATGACCTATTAGGAGGTTATGTCTGTGTCTGCGTTTGTCTGACTGCCAGTTAGCAGGATCACAAGAATCTACTGAACCAGTTAGTCTGTATGGGTCCAAGCAAAATCCAGTAAATGTTGGTGATTTGAGTCAGGTGGCAGATCTAGGTTTTTTTTCAGCTGGGGGTTTCCAACATTTGATAAAAATCCAGATATATTGAATAATGGTTTCATAAGGGGACTATTGGGCCTATGGACTCTAGGGATTGATATTCTTTTTTTTTAATTTTGAATGCTTTCTCTTGTGGTTTTAGCTTCATAACAACTTATTAACATCATTACTTTGTCAGGCAATTATACACAAAACTAATTCAACTCAGATCCTGCTCTGGGCCCCACATGGGGTTAGAAAGGCTGATCTAACTCTGGACATTGTTTCACACCATTCTTCAGCAGAAGAAGTTTTTCAGAATAAAGGCTGCAGTGAAACATCGTCTAGCTCATGTAGGATTTAAACCGTCCAGTGGGAAATCACGAAACAACTTTTTATATTTCACATTTTTGCTCTGTTGCCTTCTGCACTGTAACATTTGAAATGGTTGAAGAATTTATTTTTCTTCTAAGCTGTCGTCAAAGCCTTTCAACCACTTTGTAAAACATGTTCATCAGCTGCCTTTTCAAAGATTGTAATGGCAACCTATTTCCACTTCTCATCATGTGATGTGAACCCACAAGCTTATGAGAGCACACAGTCACATAGTAGAGCACATAACTCAGCCAAGGCACAACAGTAGCCTCAGGCCTCATCTACAATACTGTGGCTATTCTGTTGAGCGGATAGTTTCCCTTCCAATTTTTGAAAGCAATTACGAACAAGCGTGTTTGGCCTGTAGGTGGCGATAAAGTCTACATCACAAATACCAGACAAGAACATTTTGAGCACGTTGAGTGAGCTTATGGAGATCATGGATTCTGGTGCATGCTCATTACACAAGGCAATAGTAAGCTAGGAGGTTGTCTCTCAAACACGTACTCATGCATGTACTCATGGAGGCATAGAAACTTTTAGAAAATCTGCTCTTTGGAAGGTGTTTGTAAAATCTCGGTGTTAGTGACTTCGTTGTTGCATGTGGCCAAACGTACAGGCAAATATTTCTTTTTGCAAAATTACTCCATGCCGAAAATTTCACACACTCATAGATAACCGTATTTTCAATGTGCCAGATTTTTTTTCTTCAAGATCCATGAATTATTCTCCGGGAAATCAGTGAAATGTCAAAATGTTCTATCTCAGCATGGAAAGAAAGTGGAAAGAAAAGTCCTGGATCCAGCCCCTCGTAGAGATCCATTCAAAATGCATTGAGATATTTCTTGACCCATGTCCCATCCTTTCACCAAGTCTTTTGGAAATCCATTCAGTACTTTGACAAACAAACCAACAGACGGGTGAAAACATGACCTCCACGTTGGATATAATTCATAGAGCTGTGCACACAGAGAGCCGGAGAGTTGTTTTCTTTTCTAACGTCTCTTGTTCTATACATTTTTCTGCAGACCAACACTGAGGGGCTCCATGAACTTGCCTGCGGGGGACTCATCTACTGCCTCGGCGTGTTCTTCTTCAAAAGTGACGGCGTCATTCCCTTCGCCCACGCCATCTGGCACGTGTTCGTGGCGCTGGCTGCTGCCGTGCACTACTACGCCATCTGGAAATACCTCTACAAGGCTCCCAGTGTCGACGCCCTCCTCGACTCGTGACCACGGCGCAGCCCGTCATCCCGAGCAGCAGAGCTTGCACACGACTCCTCAACTGCCCACAGAAGCGGCAGCGACAGCTTAAAAAGTTTACGAACAAACTGACAGTGAATTGTTTACTGTTTTCTAACATGGAGAACAGATTTTTGTCAGCGTCTCCTTTATGAACAAAAGCTACTTTAAAAGCTGTTTTGTACCTCAATGTAGACAGCGAGGGAGGGGATTTCTACTTTTTACTCTTAGTGTAAATCATGGCACATTTATGAGTATTTGAGATATTTGATAGTCGTCTTTTGTAACACTTGATGAAAGTCACATTCCACATTATGGGTCGAAAACTGGAGATTTCCTGATTTTAGTTGCTGGTTTAAACACTGGGGATTTGAGGTGCTAAGAATCCTGGCTGGGTCTCAAAACAACCACAAATTACTAAAATAATACTTTGTTTTGATGCTTCACTTTTGAGAAGAAAGAACATTTTCTTTCATTTAACAATCAAAGACAAAGCTCTTTGCAAACACAAGCAGCTGTAAAAGAACTGACGTTTGCAAAAGAGAATAGTTTAAAACTGGCAACCTTTTATTTAATCAAAAATACTAAAATATAATTTTTAACACTTGCCCCCTAAAACCGCTTGTTCCTAAGTTGTGTACCAAGGAACTTGCAGCGGTCTTTTTTTCCCCTCATTTTCTGCATATTTTTTTTATCGTATATTAATCATTTTTTATTAATTTTTCTGTCCATCTGATGCACATAAACACCCATACGACTAATGCTTCATCTCTGACTTGTAGTCCTCAGTTTTCAGGGAAGTCAATCCTGGTAGTATTTAGCGCCCCCTGGCGATGGAGTGGTGTCAGATGTAGCATTTCAGGAAGTAAAAAGGTGAAACCTTGTGGTTATGTGGGACTTTTGTTAATGAGCCAATTGAGAGAAAAATAATCTGTTCAGTTTGATAAACAACAATAGTTCCACTGTGTTTTTAATGTGAACAGTGTGCTGTAGAGAGAGTGTGTGTATGTGTGCCTGCACGACCTTTGTACTGTAGTTCAGTGTTACATTTCCACTGATTCTTTCTTTGATTTGCACCACATGACAAAAGGTGTTTTATTCTGAAGAGGACAAACCTCATTCTTTTGCTTTGTAAATTCACTAAACGGCTCCTGATAAAACCATCGTTCTGTTGCTTTCCTCCAAGTGGAGCCGAATGATTCTTTTCTTTTTGTTTTGTTATTGTGTCCCTTGTAATGATTTCCTTAAACCACTGTGTTTTGTAATGTTTGTATATTCTGATTTGTTGTGTGAACCTGATCCTGGCCTTTGCAGGGCAAAGAAACAAACTGCTTCTTGTCTGTTCCAGTGGCTGTTAATGGTGCTGAATAATGATCATGAATGCTCCTCCGCTGTATCACCTTTCTAATGTGACAATAAAAATCTTACTGCCCCACGTCTGCGCATCCAAACAGGAGTCTCATTCATGACAGAGAATACATGAATCCTAAATGGCTTGGCTGCTGCATTGGTCAGTGATAGTTGAGGCTTGTTATATAAGACCAATATTTGTCCATTGCCTTGCGTTCAGACAGGGGTCGTATAACAGATTAGACAAAGCAGGAAATTGCCTGGGGATCCAACAGAGATACCAAAAGAATCATTTAAAGATTGGAAGGATGGATGAATGGTTTAGCACCAGTTCGGGCAATTAAATCCATGGTTGGTAGCGATTTAGCTTAATCTTCTGTATGTGTGTTTTACTTGATTCAAATTGCTTCTAGTTCTGTGTTTCTGTTTATCATATTCATATACTGAGTCAATTTATTCACTAGATCTGTATTTTATTGTAACCCGTCACTATTGTGAATCGCTCGACTATGAATAAAGGTTAATAGACAAACAAACGGGTGAAAACATCACCAATAATAATAACAGTTGTCAAATTACATTGTAATTCACAAGGCAGCCAAAGAAAAATAAAGTTTTAGACCTTTTCTGTCTAAATATTCATGGCGACTAAGCATCCTAGATAAAAGATAAACAAACAAATATATACATGTATAAATGATAACCTGTTTATGGAGAGAAAGCAGAGAAATAAGATGTCAGAAAAGAATTGGGATTTTATTAGACACTACAAATTACAGAGCGACAGAGAGGCTGAGGGCCGAACAGCACAAATAAATGTTATGCATCCATTCCATGACAAACAAGACCGAATACTCCTCTGTGTCCTATTTGTATACATTCTGAAACAGTCCGTTGGTGTTGCCATGAATACAATGGTTACAAGTCTGTTGCAATGTCCAAAATCAGAAATGAGGAGAGTTGTCGGTGTGTATAGAATAAAGAGATACTTTTGATGCACTGAGCAGCTCTTCAGTGCAGATCTGAACCTATCCGCGTGGAGCTGGGAGGAGATCTTTACATTGCTGAGAGACTGGGGAACAGTCAGTGTATTCAAGGCACTGAAATAGACTCAGAATTATGGTTAACGTTTCCGGGTGAGGTAGTGAAATCACTCAACAGTGAGGTCATTTTGGGACACGTGTGGATGAATTATTGGCTTTTTCCTATATATTTATATTATGTTTCAGTAAAAAGATGCTCCACAGATTCAGGAGGCATCGTTCCAGTCGTCCCTCTTCTCTACAAACCCTGTTCAACCTCGAAAGCGCCAGTGCAGAAAAGACATAGGAGGGTAAACACCCTCTAAAGCGCAAAAAACACTACGACTACAGTGAGTGGATAGAAAAGAATGATTTTACATTTCACACAGCTTTGGATCAAATCGACTAAGTTCAGCCAAGTCTGGCCAGCGATCAGACCGACGAGTCAGTTTGTACATTAGCTGGTTCGATATTGACATTTCTGATACCAGGGCTGTGAACAGTAAAAATCTATTTAATTTGTTTAATCCTCTATTTTTGAGCACATGATATTTGACAAGATTGAATCAAAAACATTAAATCAAAGATCTGTATAATCAATACACATTTTTGTTAATGTGTATTTTGTATTTCTTTGTTTTTTATCTTAAAAAATCTTGTTATCTTATCTTGATATCTTATTATTCAGCTGGTGGAATGTTTTGCTTACATGCACACAAATGTGAAGTTAATGATCTATTGGGTTAAAGTTTGTTTTTCTTTCAGATAAGACAATCAGATAAGCTTGTTTAGTAACGACTGCAAACATGAGGAGACAGCCGACCTGGATCTGAGCGGTGGTAACACAACCTACCAGTTCTTCTAAAGCTCATTAAATAACATGTTGTATCTCATGGGTTTTACTCTCAAGTGAAACAAAACAAAACAACACACAATGGTTTTAGAGGCACAGGCTAACTGATCATGGCTAACTGATAAAACGTCTTTCATTTTAAGGATTGCACGCCCGTGTCTCCATACAAGTGATCAGAAATGTCAGTATCAACCTTTAAAAAACACAAGTTGGTCACGACCCAGCTCCTGACTGAAGAAAGCTCTGCACGACAACGCCACTAAAGTTTGTATTTTTGTTTAAAATAACATAAAGGCTTCCCAGTGTCCATCACTCAGATTCAGGGATGCGCTACAACATGCATCGACTGGAGGAATATCAATCCCACACACTCACAGCAGCAACATGATGAACAAAGTGATGTTGCTGGATGTGAGCTGATGGATTCTAGAAAAGGGTCCAACTGTACCTTCTCTCTTCTGGACTACATTTAGTTTTCCTTTGAGTTGAATGGGGACTAACATGACATGAGCTATTATTATGACAACATCATAATAATATGGGATCAATAATGATAATAATGCCCCGGGGGTTTGGGTGCTGCTGAATATTCACAATTCTCTGTAAAGCTACCACATCCTATCCTATATAGAATATTAAAATACCACTATATCCATTTGTCTTTGAGTTATATGCTATCTTTTAATAATCTGTTGTGCCTTTAAAATACATACTTCAGTAATGTATAGGAAAAATACTGTACAAAAAGAACAACTTAAAGGTTTATATAAACATATCTCTTGTAATCAATATATCATCTCTGTTGTGAATCGTTTGGTTTGCAGTAAACAAATTGATTGGGTTAACCACAGTATTGGACAACACCATCCAACTTTTTTTTTCCGTTGTCAACATCTTTTACATTCATACAGCCATCTTTAAAAACAGGTCGAACATAAAGCTACAAAGAGGGAAACTATAGACATCTGTTGATTCCTAAAAGTTAAGCAGAAGCCAAAATAATTATAAACAACTTTGCAAAATAAAAAGGAGGAAACAATTTATGAGTAGCTTTTCGTTCTGTTAAAGAAATCATGCTTAAATCTGAAAACAAGGAGGCTAAACGACAACAATGTCGGGAGTAGTACTAATACTTAAAATAATATGAATAGTGTGTAGTATGTACGAGTTGAAACATTGCACCAGTTCAGATTGTGAGACACGCATTGGAGCTGAGCTAAAATTAGAGCGGTGGGGAGGGGGAGGGGGGGAGACAGCAACTAGGTAGTTATCTGGCAGTGGGGGTGGAGGTGGCAGGGCACAGGAGGTGGGGAAGGAACATGTAGGTCGTCATGTCTGTTCAATTCTGGACAGGGATTATTGCTCAGTGTCCGGGCGATGGAGAGCAACAAACAAAAGAAAAAAATACATTAGAAAAACGTAATAAGAAAGCAAATCTACACCACAATTGCACAGACAAATTTAAGTGCTATGCGAAGACAATTTCAAATGACAGGCGATGCTGTTCTAGATTATCTGAGGGGGGGGGCTGTGATCGAAAACTGAAATACAACATGAAAATCAAGAAAAGAAGAAGATATGAGGGGTCGGGGAGAGGCGAGCAACGACACTTCACATGGTTGTAACACAGCAGAAGAAGAAGTAGAAGAAGAAGAAGAAGAAGGGAAACAGGATGTCAGGTATAAAATCGGTATGAAAATGACGAACAGCATGGAATCGTTTCTCAAAATTGGAAGGGGGAGATGGGGGTGGGGTGGACTCAGCTGGTGGGTTGGCTCATGACTCATCACAGTACACTAAAGTGGGAAGTATGCATTTGTAAATATATATATATATGTTTTTTTTTTTAAATCTATGTATATGTGAATATATTCAGTCGAACGATGTGTAAGGAAAAAGAAGGAACAGACAAGTCGAAGCTTATGAAATAAGTCAAAATGACAGATAAATACCAGAATCATACAGGTGGGTTGGGGGGTGTGTGGGAGGAATGGGAGGAGGTGCGGGTGGTGGGGGAGGAAGAGGAGGCAGGGGCAGTGCCACCAAAAGAGACACATTGTCCTTCAAACTCCAGGAAAGAAAATGAGACGGGGCGGTAAAGTGTGTGTAAGAGAGGAAGGAGGAGGAGGAGGGGGGCTTGTAGTGGAGTTTTTTTGGAGGGGTGGGGTGGGGGGGCTCACAGGCCCCCATGTCGGGCCTCGTATTTGGCCACAATGTTCTTGCAGCGGCCAAGCTCCTTCCTCAAGTCCGCTACCTCCATGCGGAGAGCGCCGTTCTCCTTCTCCAGGAAGCCAGCGCGGATGGCGATCTGGTTCTCCTTCAGCCGGCGGGCGTCCCGTGAGCGCTTAGCCGCCACGTTGTTCTTTCTGCGCCGAGCCCAGTACCTGTCATCCTGGAGAGGAGAACAGAACGGGTCAGGACATTCTAAGAACACCCTCGGAACCATCGTACCTTTCAGAGCCACTATTATTCCATTTTTAGATGTTTACAATAATTCATAAAATATTTACAAAAAAGCTACCAACATCTTGTTTATTTTCTTAGTTGAAGCTGCATTTGGGTTTTATTTTTATTTATAGTTATTAATGTAACATTTCTTTGTCATGGGTTTGATGACGACATCTTATGAATCTCTGCCTTGATATATTATATTACATGGTATCAGAAATGTTGTACTTCAAAATCTTTCCTGGGACCTAAACACTTAATCCATTCATTATGTTAGAGAATGCAGCCTTCAGGGTTTAACAGCCTCAGACGTCCCACAGTGAGATAAACCCCTCCCCTACTCCCCACCCTGCGTCACCTTCAGGTCCTCTGGGATGAAGACCTTGCGGGCTTTTTTGATCATGGGCTGTGGCTTCAGCTCCTCAGCTGAGAACTTGCGTTTCCTGGGGTCGAACATTTCCTGGCCAGGCACGCTGGACAGCGCCAGGTCTGCCGGGTCAGGCTCATAGGCCATTGGCACCTGAATGGTCTCTGGGTCAATTGGGCTGGGGCTGTCCCGGGCTGAGGGCAGTGCTGCTGAGGAGAAGAAGAAAGGGTGTAAAACTCAACGTGTGCATTTTAGTTTCTTTTGTGCATTTTTGACATTGGTTTCCTGAACGTTTGTGTCTGTGCTTCAGTCTATTCACTGTGTTTGAGTTTGTTGTTTTGTGACTTTGTTTCATTTGCTGTCCATCTCGACAGGACTCCAGGATAAATAAACCACACGCCGAGCACTTTAATGGCACTTTATCAAAGTTCCAGGTGGCATTATGATTGAGTCCGCTGGACAGAGGAGAACAGAGGAGGAGCAGCAGTTGTTCCTCCTGCTGAGAGGCCTCTGTGGGGGGGAGCTGAATGCTGCCTTTCTTCCCTCTGAGCTCACATGTTTGTGTTTGCGAGGGCTGATCCTTGAAGAAATGTCAGGCCTGATTGTCTGCACCGACATTAAAGCTCAAGAGCAGGTGACATAACTTTTCTAGAAAAAACACATTTGTTGACCTGTTCAGAGAGGTATGTCCTGAATCTGACCAGCAGGTGGTGCTATCACACAAGCTTGAAAAACAGGTAAACAATGAATCACTTATATTTCATGTTCAAACTCTGCAGGTATCAACCGCCCTGATCCGGAACCACCAGATTTAGCTGCTGCACGTCAGATTTAGCTGCTGCACGTCTTCACCTCCATCTCCTTCACTAACTGAATGCGTCGCCCGGTGGATTGGATGAATAGGGTGATTAGATTCGCAGCAATTTGTTTCAGACCAAACCTGTATTCCCAAACCTCCGCGAGCCGCACTTTGTGAGGAAAGGACCTAGCAGCAGAGTGCAGTGGGCATTCTCCCTCCCGCTTGTACAGACAGCTTGTACACCATGACCTAGATTTCTGAGCTTGCTAGCCTGCCATCAGAGCCCTGCCACTGACTTTTCGTTCAGAGTGTGCATGGGTGAGCCACTCTTTGCTTTTGGCTTGCGGTGGAGATTTGAGAAGGTAATCAGCTCTGACCGATTTCTGTGTGCAAATCAGAAACAAACCTCCAATTATCACCTCATAAGACTGAGCACAAATGCAAAAAATTCCCCAATGAGAACATTACTGCAACGATACACAAACTTTCAACAGATGTTGAAGTCACGGTTCACTACACACAAGCAGGACCGGCTGTGGTTTGAAGTTTCTCGATCAGAGGACAAAACAATATCTTTGTTGATAACAATTTGATTTTAAGAAACGGCAACAGGGATTTTCAATCAAACAACTATCAAGTGCTGAGCTGAGAATTTCCTCGATCTGAAATAAGGAAAGTTATTTTAATCTCAGCTTTTAATTTCAGACGTGAACAATCTGCCCATTATTCTTGAGATGAAATTACTAATTGTTTTATCATTTTAAAATCACAATTTCCCAGAACCCAAATAACTAGTTCAAAAAGTTCAGAAAAAGGAAGGTTATCTGTGCTACTGAACAATCTACCACTACTTATTATTTATTAGATAGATCAGTTTCTATTTTCAAATGTATTTTATTGTCAAAAGTCTTGTTTTCAGTCTGAAACATAAATATATTGCCTTTTAAATGATCTAAAACTGAGAAAAGCAGCAAATCTTTAAACGATTATTTTTTGTCTATGGGTTCATGGTTCAATCGACTGAATTTGCCTGCATACTCTATTATATTTCTCTAATTGATTCAAATCAATCAACATAATTAATCTGCATGTTCTGTATTTGCTAACAATGTTTTGTCTCTCTGTAGAAGAAACACCTCAAAAGATCTGTCGCGACAAAGTTCCAAGATGAAAATATCCGCCTGCACAGCTCTGCCAGCTCAAGAGAATTCCTGAGTATCACATGTTTTTATTGCAGAGGTAAATTAGTCCAAGTCACACACAGAGCACTGGCAGACTGCAATCTCCTTACCGACTAAAACTGGTCGCTGTCTCTGACAATCTGTCACAAACGTGAAAATAGCCCGCCTTGCCCTAATCACCTTTACGACTAATTTTGATCTCACTGGGCTAAAAGTAAAAGGTACAGGACAGTTCTTTGACCTCTTAACTAATGAACAACACATTCCAGGTAAGAGGAAATAGTTGAAAAACACCCTTCTTAAATAGGAAATCTAAAAATAACAGGCCAGAAGAGGTAGACCAGAGGTGACCTACAAAGATGTGTTCAGAGGCTGGAACAGTTCAGGTCTCTTGATTGAAATACCTGTGGAGCCCGTTTCTTTCTGACCCCGGGGGCGTTGTATCTATTCACACTAATCGCCTGCTGCAGGTCGGGTTGGCGCCACATGCGCATATTGAAGTCGCAGTGTGTTATCAGCCTGCCGTGTGAGCCGGAATGTTACAGTTGGTGATAAGAGGAGCTGTTGGGTCGTATCTTGTGTGCGGGGACTGTGGATGAACGTTAACCTGGGTGCAGCACGGGACCAACAATGACTAAATCATCCTCTCAAAGTCTCCGCAGAGGCGTTAGGATTCTCTGGTTAATTGATTTAAATAGTTTAAGAACGTGACAAGACTTCTGGCACATTCACACAATGAACATTTTGTGTGAAATATATTGACTTATCATATTGCTCCATTGTTTTTGACTAAATCCCTAAGTGCTGCCCAAAATACCCAATGTGTTTTTATCCACTGCTGAAAAAACGGCCCCAACAAATCCACCATTTCCTCCTATATGAGAGACGTTTGATTTATTGCTACAATGCCCGGCTGTGTCAGGAAATGGCCGAGCCTTTTTAAGATATTAATCTACATTTAAAACAAAATTTTCCCAAAAAGATTTACATTTTCGTTTTGTTTTGTTTTGGTCCTTGCAAGAAAGTAGAAACCAGCTTCTTAGTTTATCGTGAGCAGGATTGCTGATCCTGAGCCACATGATACATTGGAGAGGAGGGCGACTCGGTTTTCCGGAGGAAACAGCTTCAACAACAAAGGTAAAGATAAGAATTTAAAGAATACACTTGTTTTTTTTGGTGCAGCTTTGATAAGTAGTCTGATTACCTCTGCCTTTTTCCTGTTTCAACATAATAAACTATTTCCACCTGTTGATAAAAACACAACCCCCCCCATGTTTACCTCCTCAAAATGTGCTGACCTACGTTTCTATCTGAGGCACCTTTCCCTGACTAACACCACAACAAGCCCTTTGATCCCTCCTCCACCTGACTTCCCCTTTGGCCCCTGCCAACAGTACACACAGCAACCTCCCGACTCCACCCTGACACAGACCCTGAACGTCTCTGGGGGCCGGTCACATTGAGAAAACACTGCAAACGCCTGTAATTGCGTTCATCCGTTGGTAGTGGTAACACTACCTGCTGTATTGCTTGCAAGCAGAGAGCAGGCACAGAGGGATTGTGGTTGTTGTGGGTGGTGCTGGTGGTGGAGTGGCTGGTTAGACGAGACGCGGCTCAGCGAGCTGGAACAATATTGTGTGCACGTGACAAAAGCACATCCGAGTCCATGTGATCTCTGCAGGGTACAGCCTGTGCCTTGGCTCTGAGTCCAGGCTGTGTCGGAGCCGAGCTCAGTGAGGGAGGGGCGAAATACTGGATGGGAAGCGGAGAGTGTTAAAGGGAGAGGAGGTGGGGAGGGGAGGGAGGGTGAAGTGAGAGTGAGGTAGGGAGGGAGGAGGGAAGAGAGGCAGGCCAAATCATGCCGTGACAAGCTCCTGTTTGAAGCTCAGTGCTGCACACGGCTCCTGCATGTGTCCGTCACATGGCTGTGCACACTGCAGGAAACCCCAGCCGCGTTCACGTGAAATGTGAGGAGACAGACGCAAACAGAACACTGACGTTCTGTCACTGCATGTAACCCACATGTGCGTTCACTCTGGAATAAACACTACTGTACACATGCACCTCCTCTGAAGTGCATGAATTAAGAAACTCTTTAAATTTTTTACAAAATAAGCACTTCAGAAAGCTGATTTCCTCTCAGACCCTGCGATGGGCATTGTCTCAATCTTTCACAGTTAATCACCAAATGGATTGTGAGACACGGTTTCAAGCTGTACTGTTTTCTTTCGAAGGGTGGAGCTTGTCAGGTGAGAGGCCATCAACCAACCATCAATCTGTAACTCTTATAAGAGGGACCAATTGTTTTTCTTTCTGCTTTCTTCCTCATTATTAACTTAAAATCTGGCTTTTTCTTTAATGTGCCTGGACAGTATTTTGCATTGAGCAGTTACATTATTTACTTTTCAATCGAATAATTTATTCATAGTTTATAGCCACTCTGTTGCTTGTTAATGTGATTTATAATATCAACACACTGACTTGATACATCGCGTTAATTACAGTCTCAACACAGGAGAATATTCCGATCGAATTATTTTTTAATTAAAGGGAGCTTGGTAAGTCATGGTCTCTATAATAAACAAAGCATGGGTGTCCTATTTATCAAGTTCCTTCCTTCCTAAAGATGAAACTCAAAAAACACGTCGCACAAAGTGTGGTGGGGGACCACCAGCTGTGGAGATCTACAAACATCGCTTGGCCCAGACAGACCTAAATGTGCTCACGGTGTTTTGTGGCCTTGAGGGAGCAGTCTATAACAACAGGCAAACAGGATCGGTCTCATTTCATGTAATTAAGATGACAAATGAACCGACGGCGAGGCGGCTGATCAGGTCCAAATGAGTCCTTGAAAACAGGACAGTGATGATTCACCACTCATCCTTCATTATCATTCAAAACTGTCGAGTCTTTAATCGTCTCTGGGGTCAATACACAGCGGCACAGAGGGTTAATCCGACTGTAGGTGAAGTGGTCTGAATGTTTAACATGTGGCTCTACACCAGGAGCCCACCTCTACAGTGTTTACAGGTAAAACACACATAAGCAGAGTATTTATCAGCATCACACACGCACACGCACACACACACACACACACACACACACACACACACACACACACACGCACACACACACACACACACACACACACAATGAACCCAAACACCCCATCTGCTTATCTCTTACATATCGTCAGATCTTTTGCCAGGAGGTGTTTAGTGACAAGCATGGCTATTAAGCTTGAACCGTGTGCAGTGGCTGCGCTTGAATCTGCTCTGTTCATGTTCATCGTGAAGATCTGCCCTTTCTTTAATGACTCAAATGGTTCTGGTGTCTTGTGATTTTGAAAACCTGAACGTCATCTGGCATCGGTCTAACAATCTCTGATACACAGTTAAATGGTACAGTCTAAATGCCACTTAATGTCAGTTCATTACGATAATAAGATTTCCCATTGCAAAGGGCTCTGTTTGACGACGGAAACACTGGAAGTTTGTACTGAAGCGTTACGTCTGAAAATAAATTATCGGCTTTCAACTTCATGCCTTCATGGACTCAGGACACAAGACCCAAAGGACTGTGCTCTCTCTTAGCCTCTCAAGGCTGACAGTAAATCTGATGGAGGATGGAAGCCGTGAGTGTGTGTAGCAGTGTAGACCACAGGAGGGGCGTGAAACAACTGTTTGAACCCATGTGTTCCTGCGTGCAGGTTTGACCTCAGGTGCACATCAGGCTCCGCTGCATGTGCTTCCTACCTGCTGTGCTGGGGCTGTGAAGGCTGGTCTGAGGCACCATGCCCGTGTGAACTGAAGTGGTGGCGCGGCTGCTGAGGTCCACCACGGAAGGCGTGGGCGGGGCTGGCGGCGAGGCCTGCTGGTGGGGCGCCTGCGGTGGCAGCGCCCCCTGCTCAGCATGGTGGCTCTGGGCCGTGTTGGCGGGGATGCCGTTCTCTGACAGGAACTCCTCCAGGTCCATGTACTCCAGCTGAAAGTTGTTGCCATCGTAGGGCAGGGTCTTGTCCCAGAGTGTCGGCCCGAGGAAGGCCGACTGCGGGTTATTGGCCCTGCTGCTCTCATCCTCCAGCTTCTTCTCTTTCTCCTTGTCTTTCCCAAATCCTGTGAACGTTTGCACACAGTCATTTTCATTGTCTCAAAGCAGAGGAGGATCACGGGTCAACGCACGGGCAGAAACAGAAAGTCTAGCTGTGGTTTCACCTTAAAGGTTAATTTAATATACTGAAAAACAATGAGTTAATTATGAATTTGTGCTGGTGTGATATCTTTACATCCAACTCGTCAGAACACTCAAAATAAAACATTTTTTTGCTAATCGGGAAACATTCCGTTTATTGGGTGAATGAGAAACTAGGTCTCAATTCATGAACAGATGGTGGAACCACACTCAAAACATTCAACAATGTAAACAGAGGGTGGACTGCGTGCACTGACAGCTGACAGGCAGAAAGCACGCCCTCTATCGGTAGCTAATCGCTAATATAAATCCCACTGAAGACTAAAGACTTTAAAAGGTTAGAAACAAACCTGGCAGTTAAAAACAGCGCAGCCACAATAATCACGCATGCAACCCGCAGTGCGCGATGCTGATTTGATCAGAAGAAGCTACAATAGCTCGTTAGCTTGAGCTGAAGTTTAAGTCCAGCTGTCAGTGGAGCAACATTAAGCAGAGACAGGCAGCATCTGTCTTTTTATTTAATCTCTGCCGCCTACACACCAATAACAATCACATCGTCTTCCACAAAGATCGTAGAGTGCGAAGAGGAGCCTGTTGCTTCGGTTCACCCGTCACTGCGCGTTATCTGTCCGCGGAGGAGCCGAGTCAAGTCGAGCGTCAGCCCGGGAGAAAACAAACACACGTACCGTCTTCATGGTGGAAAGGCAGCTTGAGCGGGTTCTCCAGCAGAGACTTCAGCACGCCGTGGGTCGGCGGCAGGAACGCCGAACTGACGGGGAGAGGTCTGGCCATTTTCTCCATATTTCTCGAAGGGCGAAGATGGAGAAGAACGCTCGCGAAGACTCGTACGCTCCCCGCCTCGGAGAGAGAGAGACGCGACCGCGCTCGCTGCTGGGAGAGCGGGGGGTGGGGGGAGCGGTGAGAAGCGAGCGAGCCGGCGGTGAGCAGACGGAGCTCCGCGGTGTTGCAGGACGGAGAGCGGCTGGCTGCTGTGTGGCCGGGGTGCTGCTGACGGGCGGGTATCTGCGGCGGGAGGGCGGAGGCAGCGCGGCGGGGCTCCAGCCTCCATGTGCGGAGACGGACGCCGCTGACGTCACAGCAGCCAGAGGGGCGGGGCGCGCTGCGGGAGAAGCGTTCACGGAACTTTGCGAAAAAGGAGCTTCGTAGGTCAGAGCTGCCGCACGGATGATGCTGCCTTCAGATAGTGTAGAAAATATCCGTTTCTGAACAATGAAAGGTACGGTGCTAAAGTGAAAAGTTAAGATAATATATTTATTAGTATTTGTCGCTGCGGTATTATTATCAATAAATCATCCGTGTTTACAAACGTGGTACTGCACTTCCTCTGGTTATCCACAGTCCACATGCAGGGTGTGAAGCTGTCAAGCTGATAAGATGATATGCAAACCAAACATAAGGACAGACAGGCAGATGGTTGTGGAATCAGCAGGTAGTTATTTATTTGACCCACTATGGGGACATTTGCTGTGTTACAGAAGCGAAATAGTGAAATACATGCAGGTAATAAATTAGTATAACAATACAACGTAAACATAAGCAACTCTAAAAAGAGAGAAATCGCTCCGTATGGTCGTAGATTTACTGAAGAGCTGAAACGATTAATCAGTCAATGAGCTAGTCGCTAAGAAATAGCAGGAAACGTTTTGATAATTGACTAATGGTTGCAATAATTTTTTTTCATTCCCAAAAGAACATTTGCAACTTTATTTAGTAATTTCTCACTGTGTGTAAAATAAATATTATTATGTGTTTGGATCATAGATGTTAACAATAGATAAAATGATAGATGGGATGATGGATGGAATGATTGATTGAACAATAGATGGAACGATAGATGGATTGATTGATGGAACAATAGATGGAATGATGAATGGAACAATAGATGGAATGATTGATGGAATGATTGATGGAACAAAAAATGGAACGATAGATGGTATGAAAGATAAAGCCATAGATGGAATGCGTAGATTTCTGGTAAATTCGATCATGCGAGATATGTTGCAATCCTTCATAATAACTTCCTCCAACACCACTGGTATCACGCTTTTCAAACAGAGACTGTACTTTACTGTTTCTCTGTGTTATAAACATGGCCTCTGCTGCAAATCTTTAAATGAGCAATGAGGTGCAAACAGTGTAGTGCCACAGCGATGCATGAGGTGAATCTAAACTTGACCTACTTTCAGCCAATAGTTGTTGTCAGGCTGCCGTTCTATCTTCGCAGGCCCTGGCACATGCAAACTCATGCTGTCGAGAACAGTAGTGGCTGAGTCATAGTTATAAGTCCTGGCTGCACTCTGCCCGTTTCCTCGTTTTCAATGATTAATGAGTCTTTTTCATCAGAAACACACATTTTACACACACGCACATATAAACACACACACACAAAAACAAGGCCCCATACACGACAAAGTGACAGGCTGAGGAAAAACGAGTCGCATGAGGGTGTGCAGTAAATGACAACAGGCCAATGAAAGGACAGGATTGTGCAGACATGGATGCAAACCAGACGAGGACAAGCTGCTTTATCTGAAACTGTCCCCATGCTTATGAAAATGTCACAGCAGATCTTATCTTTCAAGCCATGACACTGCTCTATTTAGAATTTTAACTTTGACGTTTTGCATCTACATGAGACTCTCCAGCAGCTTCATGCTGGTGTTTGTAATTCATTGTCTCAGTCCATTCTCTGTTTTTACTTGTAGTCCACATATTTTAGACCCATCCCCAGGAAGTATAATAAGATGTGACTGTATATAAAACCTAAAACAAACAGACTAAAGCATCTTCTGATTTCCTAAGAAATTTGAAAAAAAGGTCCTGGATGCCACACCTTCAAACGGATCCACAAAAAAGTTGTGGTTTCTTCCGTGTTCCATGCTGCTTCCTTCCACCCAGTTGGGTGCAAATCTAATCAGGGTACTTGAACTAATCCTGAGCTCAAATAAATTAGAACGGTTCTCAGATAGCACATATGGCCCAACTGTCCCCGATGGATCTACACTAAATTCCACACACTCGTAGGTACAAGTCCCCTAAACATGATTTTTTTCCCCATCAAGGTCCATAATTTATTCTTTGAGAAATCACTGAGGATGTTGAAAATCACAATGTAAAAGAAAGTGAAAAGAAAAGTCCGGGATCTGCTCCCTGATCCAGATCTGCACCGAAATTCAATGAGTTCACCACTGAGCCCATTCCACATCCCTCCACGATGTTTTGTAGTAATCCATTTTGACGTTTTTGGTGTAAACCTGCTCACAAACAAACAAACAGGGTTAGAAACACAGCCTCCTCTGTAGATACACATTTAGTGGAGCACCTTCCTCCACAAAGGCTGAGCAAAACCACTTGTCAGATTATTTTATATAGAGAACCATACCTCATATCCTGACAAAATATCCTGAACCATAATTCTTTAATAAAGAACTTCTCATAATAACTATTTCAGTTAAATCTAAATAAAAACTTTCTTTCTGCAAGATCTGAAAACTCAACTTTTGTGAATATATTGTTTCCTTTTTTCATTATAAAACAGGTAACCATTCAATAATGTGATACATAAAATAAAAACACATCATTAGGGGCGCCCTTAGCTCAGTTGGTAGGGCGTCCCCCCCATGGGCCTCGGCCAGCAGCGGACCCGGGTTCGATTCCAGCCCGCGGTCGTTCTCTGCATGTCACTCCCCTCTCTGCCCCATTTCAACTCTGTCTCTACACTAATAAAGCATAAAAAAAATCCCAAAAAAAATCTAAAAAAAAAACAAAAACACATCATTAGACAAAGACATTGTTCTTCTTCCAGCGACACATCAGCAAATTTTACAATAAAGTACCAGATCTCAACTGGAAACAAAAAAACAATCTTTGGTTTGTAGATTCGAGACAGCATAATACTGCATTCATTTTTACGTCCTGCGTAAAAGCTGAATTAAAACAGATACGGATCAAAATAAGAGGATTTTTTTATTAATGAGTTTCGTGGAGACAAATACACAGAGTAAACACTGGGACATCATCACATGCGGAAAGAGTCAAGGAAATAATCTGATGCTTAGCGGTAAAAGAGCGAGGAACCTTTCAAAGACATTATCATCTTACATGATCTGTCTTGGCCTCTCTGTTGTCTCAGATATTCATAGTTCATTCTCCTACATGTTTGTTTTAGTCCACATGTCGTCAGCCTCTTGTTCTTTTCTCGTCACTTGGACTGCCACACACCCTCCTCCAACCACTGAACATTTGAACATTTGAACATTTGCACTACACTGTTACTTTTTTTACTACTGCATAATCCTGCCTATAGTATATACATATTTATATATTTTTATATATTTATCTTGCTCATAGTTCTTATATCATACAATACCTGTTAATACGGTTCTATTCCATATATATTTCTTACTGCACATAGTTCTTATATCTTACAATACCTGTTAATACTGTACTATTCCATATATATTTCTTACTGCTCATAGTTCTTATATGGTACAATACCTGTTAATACTGTACTATTCCATATATATTTCTTACTGCTCATAGTTCTTATATCATACAATACCTGTTAATGCTGTACTATTCCATATATATTTCTTACTGTACATATCTATCTATTTACATTCCACTTTAAATACGCACAATACTCTGCACTTTACTGCCTTTTTTTTGCACTTCTGGTTAGATGCTAAACTGCATTTCGTTGTAATGTACTTGTACCGTGCAATGACAATAAAGTTGAATCCAATCTAATCTAAAACATGCGGAAAGAGTCAAGGAAATAATCTGATGCTTAGCGGTAAAAGAGCGAGGAACCTTTCAAAGACATTATCATCTTACATGATCCGTCTTGGCCTCTCTGTTGTCTCAGATATTCATAGTTCATTCTCCTACATGTTTGTTTTATTCCACATGTCGTCAGCCTCTTGTTCTTTTCTCTCACAAGGCTTTTCGTGATTCTTATTTTTATCGTTTTTTCATTAAAAATGGTAAACAAACATGTGAATTTTCCTCCGACTCATTGATCTACATCGAATGTCATACTAGTTGCATTTTATATTTGGATTGTGCTAATTCAATAAAGTTTATTATTATTATTGAATAGAAATATATGGCAAGAATGTTTAGTGAGGTGACCTTTCTTGAGCTAATGATCAGATTCATAGGATGATGAGACTGAAGAGTTTCAGGTTTTGCTTGACTCACGTGAGACACTGCGGCTGTTTAAAGAATATGGTGAATAAAGGAAGCTGCGCTGCTGCTCTGAAGACAGATGCAGGTCAGAGTTCATGTATCAATGGGTTGGACCGATCCCAAACAGCTGCAGGTGAACAGATGAACTGATGAGCAGTCTTCTGTCTGCAGCTATGGGGCTTTTGTTCACTGTGACCGAAAAAAAACTATGAAGAAAAAAAAGAGAGAACTGTGACGTACAAACAGAACAAAACATGTGTTGTGTCAAAGTGCTCAGCTGAACGGGGCAGAGTGGCCCCGGATCACTGAATCAGGGTCAGTCAAGGTTACATTAAGACAAATTCAAAGAAATTGAGCCACATTAAAAAAATTTGATTTCAAACTGTGACAGTAGACAAGGAGCTGTGTGTGGAGGTAACTGCGCCTCAGTATCGGTGGTAGTTCTTCATAATTGTTTCATGTTAGTTGTGCGGATAAAGGACATTTTTTTATTTGGCTTGGGCTTTTAAAGTCCTACAAGAAAGCGATAAAAGATCACGTCCTCGCCAGATAAAGATCAGCTGCGATCATTTCCACATTTGCTATAGCGAAGGTTACAAGAAAGTCTAGCGGTACGTTATCCAAGAGTTTCCATCTGCTAATATCGCAAAAGACTTCGCCCGATACCGTTGTCAGAGCTTTTAGGGAACATTAGGAGCTGTGTTTTCTAGGAAAACTAGACTATTCATTGAGCCAAGACATTCAAACCCATGCAGAGCTCTCTTTACTGAGAAGTGTGAGATTGATCACTAATTAGTTTTCCTCGGCTTTGTTATTTACACAGGAGACAAACATCTGCCAATGGAAACTCCTATTTGTGAATATGTGGGGCAGCATGTTCAGTAGAAAAAAAATATATATATATATATCTTACAACATTCAGAGTCGAGATCTAAAAACCTGGACACATGAAAACAGAAAGTTTACAGGACTGTGTTTTATTCAGACCATGTGTAAAACCCTGCACACAAACACAACTGTCTCTGTGCACATGTCTCCACCTAAACAAAACATACAGCCAACATAACACACACTTCACTGTTTACAGAGGACAAAAAACTTTTTCTTAAAATCTACCTTCGGCTTAATTGGCTATAATTGTCTTTTATCCACGTATCCTTTTTGTCGGCTGTGTGACAGAAAAGTACTCCGATGATGGTGATGCATTTGCACATTGGGTATGTAGACACACACAGACAACAACAGTGTTATTTGCACAACATTTAGGTCAGTGCAAAGAGATCAAAAGATTCATATGACATGGATATGTATCAATAGCAGGGCCGGGTCTAGGCAGGGGCAAGAGGGGGCCTGGCCCCCTCAAATAAATGTTGTGCCCCCTCAAACTAAATAGGGTTAGGGTTAGGGTTAGGCACAATGCCCCCTCAAGATTTGTGGCTGCCCCCTCATACATGCCTGTCTAGACCCGGCCCTGATCAATAGTCTAAAATTACAAAAAACACCAAACATACAAAGATAGGTAAAGGGAAAACATCATAGAAATGTCAAACAGAGTGATTATTAGTGGAAAGGTGCTTTTAACAGGGTTTAGTTAGTTTCAGTTACTGGGTTTATTATGATAGTGAGTGGTTTTGGGGTATTTCACTGGTGTGTTTGTGCACAGGGGCAGAGTCATGTTAAATAAGGGAGAGGCCTTCCCCCAAACTGTTGCAACAAAACATGGAGAAATAGAGTTGTCCAATACAGTGTGTTGTTGTTGTGGCAGGAACATTTCTGCAGCCACGCCAGGAAAAACAGCCCGGCAGACCAAAACTACACAAAGTAAACACAGCAAAAAAATCTAACCAAAGCTCCTTTGTCTTAGTTTTACAAAGGGCTCATTGCAGTTATTCTGTCCGGGCAGATGTAATAAGAGCTGTGTGAGAAATAAATCGTCCCAAAGCACAACCCTGACCTGCCGCAATAAACAGATCAAACGATGTCGGACACCAAATTTTCCATTTTCCGAGAACTGGGATCAGAGAGGGAGGAGTGGAAATGAATGAGCTTGACGAAACGTAGTGGAATAATCCAGCAGCACTGAGGCTCTAAGCCTGAATCTGCAACAAAACCATTCCTGTTACGTAACACTTAGCGAAGCAATTACATTGACTCGGGCGGTCATCCCTCGCTTGGAACAGCAGCGCCCTGGGTCGGAAAGTACTCCAGCGTCCCGGCACACGCTGTTCCAGTCAGGACGGGACGGAATCTCCTCGCAGACGCTTCCATCAGTCGCTGTTTGACAACAAAGAAAACTCGACAATAACCAGACATGCTTGTTATTCTGACAAAACTGCACAAGATGCACACTGTGCAAGTCTCAGACCTATTTTGGAAAAATAAACCAGAGAGAACGGATATCTTTCAAAATGGGGCATTCTATGTGAGATCAGAAAAGAGGAAGATAGAACAAAAAACCATCATCAGACAGATAGACAAAACAATAACGATGATTGTATTTATTGCAGTGAGAGTATTAGCAGGAGACAGAACTGAGGGATAATTTAACTAAATTGAATTGCGCTGGATATAAAGCCCAGCTTCTTGTTTTCCTGCTAAAGAAGAAAAGAATATAATCTGCTTGGTTTTTCAATTAAAGCATCCAATTGTTTTTTAAATTAGAACGACCCTCTTTTGATTCCAGCTCACTTCAGGGGCCCATGTTCCTTTTCCCCACTGAACCAAACAAAGTGCCACATGTTGATGGTATATGGTCGGATAATGACTTCAAGCCACATTTTGCCAAATGCCAAATGGGAACAGTCTCTCTGTGTTTTCCAGCTCGACTTCAGGCTTTCTGCAGAGACGCAGTCACTGCTTCCAGCTCCGAGGTTTTTTCCAGCGGACTCTCCACCTACCTGCTCACCATTTCCACTCGGCGCCAGGTGAGAGATGTCGAGGCGTAGGGTTGCTCATCTGCACGTCCCACTCACCGCATTAAGCACTCACATCGCTCCGCTCGCCGCCACACACTCGGATGCCCACACACACACACACACACACACACACACACACACACACACACACACACACACACACACACACACACACACACACACACACACACACACACACACACACAGAGAGGGCTGCAGGTGAAGCCAAGTGGCTGATACGGTTATTTCTGGATGTGCTGCCTGTCCATTTATAGAGGCAGGAGGGGAGAGGGACGGATGGGTGCTCTGTTGGGTTTCTTCACTGTTTAAGATACAGATGAAGGAATGAGCCAAAAATGTGATTTAAAAAAAAGGAAATAGCGGTAAATAAAATCTCTTCAAATAACATATACTGGTAATTGGAGGAATATTTAGTTTTCAGTACATTTCTCTCAAAGGCCGCTCGTTTCAAGAGCAACGTGCTGCTAAAAACAAACTCAGATCTTCTGAGTCTTGTGTTGCAACAGGCAAAATGATGTAGGAACAATTTTCTTCCATTCAAGACATTATTCAGACTGCCAGAGTGCTGCAAAGCCGTACAGGAATCAATGATTTGGCAGCTCTGACGAGAGCGAGTAACCGACTGTGTTTCCTGTTGGTTACTTGTCCGCGGCACAGTGGAGAGAGGGCTCTGTCCAATTTGGCCCTTTTGGTAATTAATGCTGAGAGCCGAGAGGGAACAACGTGTTTGTTTTGGCCTCCATGCGCCCCGGCTGTTGCAGTTGTTAATCTCACAGTAATCTCTTTGCAGCACTTCGCAGGACTTGTAGCATTGGGCTTGAGAAAAGGAACATTGTCAGAGAAGACATGGAGGAAAAAAATCCATGTCAGCGGCAGATGGTTCACTGCTCTGAAATGTCTTTTCAACTTCTGTATGTACTGACGTGAACTTTTATACAGATATTCAGCGTTTCATGAGGATGACCAACTTTGGTGATCCCGACTTTTCTTTTGTATCGTCAGCACCAAACCATTGACTTCAGTAAATCTCCTCCTATAAATTCACAAAACATTTGAAGCTCACGAAAACTATTTCAGAAAAATCTTAATGCGAAAATTGGCGGGTATATGCAGGTTTTTTAACAGCACAAAAAAAGGCAATTGACTCCTGTTCCATTGCCGGTAGTGGAGTTTGCCTGTTGTTGTTTTCTCTCCTGTGCATCATGTTCGACATCACAATTGCACCAAAAACCGAGGCGCTCTCTCACCTTGCTTTCTTGCCAAATTGGTGAATTCACTCATGGGTCATGCAGCGTTTACATTAGTAAGCCTGTGTCTAGAAGAGTCACTTGACTGGAGAGATTGTATCCATGCCTATTGCAGACAAAAGCCAGATGTTAGTGGGTTATTTGACCAGTCGTAAAGAAAGCTTTAGTGCAAGTTCACTCGGCTGCTCTTGAGCATCACAGTTTCCACCATCTAGTAGTGTCACCGGTGCATTCTCTCTTCATATCCAATCACAACCTAACACATTTACCTTCAGCCAATCACCTGTAAGCTGTCAAAGTTTAAAATGTTGTCTCTAAGTATCAAACCATTGAGGGAGCCAGCTCCACCCCTGCACAATCTTAACTACGGTCAACCTGGAGGGACATCTCCCTCATATCCAAAGCATCTAATTCATAGGAATGATTCTATGGTGTTCCAATACACTATCGTTATTGAACAATCCTTAAGTCGGACGTTTACAACTTATCGCAAAATCCTTTTTCTAGTCTATATTTATGTTTATGTAACCCTAACCCTAACCCTAACCCTATTCCTTGTATGTGTAAACCTACTTGACAATAAACCCTCAGTTCTTTATTTCCCCCTGAGTTCTAAAAGCCAAAGTCACAATAAATTTAATTTAATTCTATAATTGATTCATTCTCATTTGTTCCTCTCCTGATTCAGATGTGAGCTACCAAATGTTTTTGGGCTAACTACAGTTATATCTGGACCTTGAAAAGCACAAGAATCTAGTTTTGTTCGATGTATGTTGTTGACACATGCAGGGACTTTAAAAGACCACAAAATCAATAGATGAATTTTCACAATAAAATGAATAAAACAACTTGATTATAACCCCTAAAAAGAGGATACATTAAAAACTCTATTTCCCTTTATTTCTTAGTTTTTTTTTTTTTTGTTCTATGCTGCAAACCAAAGGCTCTGGTGAACACACACAGACACACACACACACGCACGCGCACGCACACACACACACACACACACACACACACACACACACACACACACACACACACACACACACTCACTCACTCACTCTGCCGGCTACATCAGTATCTTGCCCATGGACACTCTGACTAGCGAACCTGAAGAATTAGGGACTCAAACCCCCGACTTTGTGATCATGCCGCTCCAGCTTCTGAGCTGAGGCTGCCCGGCGAGACCTACTCACTCACACACACATCTGCTCACAGACTTGGAGGAGTCACATGCTGTCAGCGTGGAAAGACACGTTTTCAGGAACATGCACTCTGTTCCATCTCTTTTTTTCACTCCCTTATTTTTCACTCTGTCTCTCTTATTTTTCTTCTTTGCACTCTTTCTCCGATTCTCTCTCCCCGTCACACAGTCAATAACAAACCTGTTGTGCAGTAGATGATGTTCCGGGCCTGTGTGTGTCTGTGTGTTTCCATGTTGATGTGTCTCGCAGTGAGTCAGAAAGTGGAAGAAGAAAACAGGCAGTGTGCGAGTCCACACGCCACAGCAGACCATTTCAATTTAGCCCTCTCATCTTTCCATGACACAGAGCGTAAACAATCTGGACCCAGCAGAGCGCCTCATTAAACCACCTCTGCTCGCTCCCATTCCAGCGCTCAGCTGATTGAAGTTACTGGTGTTGAGTCGAGGGGATCACTGGGGGACTGAACGACTGCTGCAACCACAGAACATGTGATTAACCACCACGGTACACTTTTGCTGCAGGTATGTTAACGCTTCAGCAAAGAAAGTGGCATTTTATAGGGTCAGTGTGTAAATATAGACAGAGTCTGTGGGCGGACCCAAGTTTGACCAATCACGCTTCAGAGTCGCCTACAGGTCCGTGTGTAGAGCAGAAGCGGCGGAAGACATTGACTGAAATGCGTCGGCTTTTGAAGTTATCTACGTTTCATATCCAGATAGCTATTAATAAAGATCCCAGACAATATCATCGAGACCTTAAACAGCTACACAAGTATCACTCTTTGTGTTTTGTTTCTGTAACTAGTCTGACTACAAACAGTGTAAGGCAAATGGAAGGTGTCTTCTATCTGCTCTCTACACTGGAAGTCCCACAATATTGGTCCCTAAGGCTAAATTGTCATCTTTTGTTATCAGTGCATCCAGTGCAGCTAAAACTGGCTGCATTTAATATTCTTTTCCCCCATTAAGGTCATATGAGACACTCCGGGATATACAACAACAACAACAACAACAACAACAACAACAACAACAACAACAACAATACTACTAATAATAATGAAACACAGGACCTGCACAGAACCCTGACCTCGACCTTGTCCTCCACCTTTGGGACGTGTGCCAGGCCTTATTTCCTAACATCGCTGTTAATGCTCTTGTCGCTGAACAGGAGAAAATCCCGGCCGCCGTGTTCCAAAATGTGCAGGAGAGCCTGAAACCTGAAAGCCTAAGTCACAGCAGCAGGTGAGGTTGCATGGCTGTGGAATGACACATTCAGGTGTCTGTATCTTGCTATTCATGCAACATACTCAGTACGAGTGTCTGACGCAGCTCAGGTGATTTAGATCTTGTTGGAAAAATAGTGACTGTGAACACAGGGAACTTTCAGCCATTTGTTCAAACCCGCTCAGGGGCTCGAAAGCAACCATTAGTAAAATAACTTTGAGGGGGAACAAAGAGCGACTTAAACAAAACAACCATGGTACCATGCTGCTGATTTCTTGTTCAAACAGAGGATATGGTCGAGATAGTGTAGTAAAAGATCAATCTAAAACATGTAGACCAATGAGATCAGTCCAACTGACAAAGATGGTTTGATTGGAATCTTGAAAGTCACTCAGTAGAGCTCATAACTCCGCAGAGGCCCAACATTCCACTTAAATCCAACTAAGCTTCACCAAATTTCACACAGTCATGGACATCACACCTCTAAATGTGTCTGATCTAGGAATTACTCTAATGGAAATCATTGCAAAAGGTTTAACCCCCAAAAATATCTACCCTAACAATGTTAATGCACGTGGAAAAAAAATTGATTTGTCCTTTTGTCCATATTTGCACCAAAATGAATGCGACTTTGGCCCATGTCCCATCCTCTCACCAAGTTTACTGGATATATGTTCAGTAGTTTTTGCGTAATCAAGCACATGAACAAACAAACGGCCATAATTCATCAGAACCTCTGCTGCTTCGTGTCCCTGTTGGACTGGGGACTGATTTCCTCGGGTCATCACACTACACAGGATCCTCCTCAGCCACAGCTTCTCTAATGTTTAACAGGCCTGTTGACCACTCGCATTCAGAGGAGTCTTAGCAAGGAGCAAGTGTGACTGTTCAATGTGTTTGCATGCTGTCAGTAATCCATCTGTTGGCGGCACCCCAAATCCTTCCTGGGCTGAAGGTGAAAGAAGTTTCCATGCCGCAGGACCTGGATAAATGTGAGAGCGAGCCGAGTCACTGAAGACTGTTTCTCATGATCGTGGGGAGTTGGTGGAACTGTATGCTCAGATATGTGTGTTATTGTACAAGTGAAAGTGTTTTTTTGGGGGGGTTGGGGTGGGAGGTGTTCGTCCTCCGGCCATTTAGCTGCCAAGGAGCCAGCTCCACTTCCGGGATACGCAAAGTTTGTAACAGGAAGTGTGTAAGAAACAGGGCTCAACTGGATTATATGAACCACACGTAATGTTAATAGTCTGAGAATGAAGCTTCAAAACGCTGATTGTTTATTCTATTTGCTGATTTTCCGTCTCTTTAAACTTACATCTGGGGTTTGTCATGTAACCTTTTATTCCACATTTACACAGAGGCACATACAAAGTTAAAAAAAAATCCATCCACCCATCCATTACCTGACACTGGGAAAGAGGTGAAACCCTGCACACAGCAAAACAAAGCTCCTTTTCCCACTGGTCAAAGAACCCACTGACTTCCAGCTTTTGTCTGCAATGGGAATGAATACAATCTTCATCTAGTCCTGCGTCAAATGACTCTGCTGGACACAAGATTGATTCGGCAGTGATGGAAACATGACACTCAGGTGAATGTGCTAATTTGAAAAAGGACAGCGTGGTAAGTTGTTGTTGTGTTTGTAATGTCAAACATGACGCACCGGGGGAAAACACACAACCTCCAACTCTTCTAGTGGCAATGGGAAATTAGATTTTTTTTTTTTAGCAGGCTCACCTGTGTTTAAAAAAACCTATATAACTGCAAAATTCGGTGTTAAAGAGTTTTATTATAATCACTAATATAAACTGCCCCAAATTGAACACACTCATAAGATTACAGTCTCTGTGAATTATTTGCGCAAATGTAGAAAAACGTTGCAACGTTAAGGAAAAAGAAAAAGAAATCCTGGATCCACACCAAGATTGTGTGAGCTCTTTCCTGACCCATACCACACTCTTCCACCAAGTTTCACGGTTATTCATCCAGTTGTTTTAGAATCCTGTCATCCTGCTAACTAACAGACAAACAGAGGCAGATGACAACCTCAACTCTTAGTACTCTCATGTAGTGCATCAATTTCATACTGTAGGGTTGTGTCCCTTCAGCACCCACTGGTTAGATAAGACTAATTAACCCTATTACAAAATCAATCTGATATTGGGGCAAAATGGATACAAATGATGCAGTAAACATCTACGTTTCTTTCTATTAGACAGAAGGAGTTGTTAGTTTCAATAGAATACAATTCTACTGAAGCAAAAGATGAGGTTGATAATTGGTTATAAAAGCATTTGAACAAAAAATATCGAGCTGCATCTCTTTTTGCATCTCCCGCTGTCTCCAGCCCTTTTTCTCTCTCTGCCCTTTCTAATCTCCCTCCTGCAGCACTGTGATTACAGCCAAACTGTCGCTCTGAAAATTGAGCTACTCTGACTCTTGTGACCTTTTTGAGGTTGTGACGTCAGCGTCAACTGAAGCCAAAGGAACCAAATGGACTTTTTCAGATGAGAACATGTCTCTAATGTTGACGTCCAAAACCCTTTTAATTTCAAATCTGCACATTTCAGAAGCTTCAGGCTTGATTGTCATTTCTCAAAGCATTGATCCGTTATTTTTTTCCTGATCATCAATGAATTGAATCAAAAACAATACATATGTTTTGTCTTCATTTGAGTTGTGTCAGGAAATCACAGCATCTTTAAAAAAAAAAAAATTAAACTACTAATGATAACCCACATCGTGCAGCGTGTGTTCCTGCAGAAGTGCTCACCCGCGATTACAAACACCACAGGAGTGGTGCTGTGTAGCATCAGTAGGGCAAAAATAGTCGACAGGACCAGCTGATGGGAGGATTACAAAGTAAATCCCTCCATGTCCTGGAAATCTTAACAAGCCACCTGAATGTGTCGCGGGGCACTTTGGATCATTAGTTTGACAGGAGCTGAGGTAAAGAAGAATCGAGTCCGACGGTTCCTCCACAACATGGCGTCCGTATTCACTTCCCCAAGTCCACAGCTCCCACTCGCCTGAATCAAGAATAAAGGTTCATTGAGTCCGTGCTTTCGTCACCCAGACTTATTTCACCTCATTGAGAAGAAATCACGGCAGAAACCTGGGACTCTGACAATAGAGAGAAAATTGGCTGAATGACATAATGTCCGTCTTTGGACGGGGGCGACCTGTTCGCTGCTGTGATGTGTCTGTGCTGCTTTCCTTGGAAGAATTAGCCTCTAATCGCTCAGAGTGAAGAGTTGTGATGAATATGTCATTACGACACAACAGCAGTGTGAGACCTTGCACAACTGAGGAATAAGCAGTTTCTGTCTCTAGGCAACATCGTCTCCACTGACCGCGGTGAGTTCAAAAGGAGAGTTCACGCTGTCACTCTTATGTATTCTGGTTAACGCGACCTAGTTCCACACAAATACCCCCCCCCCCCCCCCCCCCCCCGGTCCCCTCTGAGCCAATCATCCTCTATTTGATGAGGGCGCCCTCACGAGCTTCACTTACACCTGCTCTCCTCATCTCTGCGTTCAACAGCAGCAGGTTTGTTCTGCAGCATCTTCACATGTCTGACAGCACGGATGGGGGAGAATCAGTCTGAAATAAAATAATATTTTTTGTAAATGAGCTTTTATGTGTCATGTGACGTGCTTAGAAGCTGTTTCAGACAATCTAAGAACCTTCCAAGAAATTCTGTTTTGCTGCTCAAGGGCAGGTGATGTAACACAATATGTAAACATGATCAGGTTTTTACATTTCCTTCCTAGAAAAGAAATGCAAAATGTAAAAGACTGCTCTGCGGTTGCAATGCCAACATCAGCAAATCCAGTTTCAGTAGGAGAAATGAGGTCACCATGACCTTTGACCTGTAAAATCGTATTATCGCTGGCTATATTACAATTACAAATACAGAGTGTAATTAGATCACAAAAATTGATTTGAGACACCGTGACTTGGAAGTCTATCCTGTGAGTATGTGATGATGCGGTGCAGTGAGGACAAATCTGAGCTCTCCATGTTCATCCTCTTGCCTCCCCTGAGTATGCATGTCAGCAGTCGGGCATAAAAAGCAGCAGTCGGGGGGCCACGCGGGGTTAAGACTCTTTTGAGGGCAGAGCCGGGGACGCCGCTCAGGACGCACAGCGGACGGCGGGCGGCAGGTGCGGCACCCAGCCATGTTTGACCCGAGGACTCGTCTGTCTCAGCAGGGTTTGTCTCTGCAGCAAACTGGATCCTGCAGAGACGAGAAGGCCGACATGACTCCTTCCATTATTGATCATTTCACTGAGCTGCATCAGAACCCACGTTCTGCTAAGACGAAAATGTATACGCAGTGAAACAGCAACTGGCAAACATAAAAGTGTAAGCATGTTTTTTATACATTAAACCTTCAGTTAGCATTGAAACAGGAAGCCAATAATCACCTTATACAATAAGACAGTAATTAGTTGGGTCGCCTTTGCCTGGTCTTACTGCTTCTTAACTTTCCTGTCGACAATCAAAAGAGGGATCTATGTCAATTAAAAGACAGCAAATAAAGATGGATGACAAAGTAAAGCCAAAACTTCTCATTCCCCCCTGGTGGCCGGCTGCAGTATAGGTCGTAAACCTGGCCTCCTCAGCGTTAGCAGAGAGGACATGAAGAAGAAGTCAAGATGATGTCCATCATTTGAGGTGGTTCCCATTTGAACCTGACCGATTTATCTGTTGGCCGATAATCAGCCGGTGTGACAGACATATTGGTATCTGCGTTTCTGTTTGACGATAGGAAAAACATTTATTTATTTTGTATTTATAGTTATATATAAGTCGTTGGATAAACTGTCCAAAATTAAGACTCAATTACCTTCCTTTGTCACAAGAGTTTGTTTATTACATGTGTGCAATCATTGCAAAAACCTTTGAAAATATATATATATATATATATCGGACAACATGTCGGTATCGGATCCAAAGCTCCATATCTTATTTATATAATATTTTTTATTTTTTATTCACTTCCACCTCTGCGAAGAGCTTCTTTGAAGTCCTCCATTGTGCAGCTCTGCAGGAGCCGTTGGAGGATTCTTCTTTTGTTCCCTGCGGAGGACGAGGCCGACAACAGGAGCAGCTCTAAACTGAGCACTGAGCCGGGAAACAGAGACACAGTGAAACAAGCAGGCAGCTGTGTGGGCAGCAGCTCCCACTGAAGCCATGCAAAGACTGGACTGTTTTAAATACAATTATTCCATTTTTAAAGAAAGGAACACAAATAAAAAAACGGAGGTGGATAGAAAACACACCAATCTTACAGTATGGTGGGTTCAGGTTTGTTTGAACTGTCAAGCAGTTGGAAAGTGGCTGAGATTAATGATTCAAATCAGGAATAATTCCACTTTTCCTCACTGAACCTGAAGCTCTAAAGATAGATACAAACCCTGTTGTGATGTTTATGTCACAGTTTAATGTTCAGAGTTGAATGAGAGACATTAGGAGCCTCTGAGTGGGGCTACTGGGGCAGGACTTCTGGTTGTTTGAACGATTGAAACCATGCAAGCAACGGACAATGAAAGTAGAAAAAACCTATCAGCACAACAAAAAATAGCAAATCATGTAAGTGGCATCGGGAAATTGTTTCTTTTTGGATGGAGCTTGGGTAACACGTTCATAGCAGTTAAAGACTCCGGTCTAAGTCTGAATGAAGGTAGCAAGTCCTTGGATCAGTGTCCCGAATTTACTGAAGGACATTTTATAAGGAAACGGCCTATCCTTATATCGAGGTTGATGATTTTATCTTGTGTTATGACTCGAGAAGGTTGACATGTTCTAATTTACAGAAAAACACATCACTTTCCTCATAGTGTCCGTTGCTGCAGCTCGTGCATTATGCAATGGTGAGTCGTGCATAATCTCTGCAGAACCAAAAACCTTTCAAACAAAAACACAGTATATAAGTGTCATCTGAGATTTGGCAGGGATGGTCACTGGGATACGTAGTTCCAAAAACAAAATAAAATCAGAGTTTATAGGCAAAATAACACACTTTGGAAAACAGATTTATTAGTCATGAACTGTCATTCTAAGATTAGGGATTATAAATAAATTGCTCTTTTCTCATTTCCAGATATAATCCCAAACGACACCAGAGTAAATAAATGAAAAATGTGTAATTATATAATACAACAGATCCATGTAGTCTTATCTCCTGTGGCCCTGCAGTAACGCATCAAACCTTTATTAATACGTGCACCTGTTCTAATTAGAGCATGTGCTTTTCCAACTCTGACATGTCAAGATGTCTCCTGTGAAACACACGTTTTTCCTGAGGTGACAAAACACTCAGTCACTGCTGCCGAGCTGAGCCTGACAGACCTGCCCGCCCCGGTCTGCTGTGTGATTAGTGGCTCGTGGTGACAGATGTTCGCTAATGGTTTCAACCCGTACACGAGTTGTGCTCCTGTTTCCTTGTGGTGACAGTGTGGCGAAGCTCGTCACATTAATGAGGCGCTCTGACGTAGTTATTATTTTAAATGGGGTTTCTAATCTTTTATTCTTCTCATGTTTCCTGGAAACAACTTTAATATATTAAAGTCTCGGTCGACTATATATTTTCCTAGACACCTCACTTCTACATTGTTATTCAAATGGTTAATTGAAGATTGTTTGTTTTTCTTTTACACGAGACACACCTGACATATTTACGTGCCACTCCCGCCCACGCCCTCGGGTGAGGCCTGTCTTTCTAATAATGAGTCATGAAAAACAAATTTAGACATGAGGTGAGAGACGGAACAGAAAGCATCTCTGCCATCTTCCTTGATGTTGCAGCAGGAGGACAAATATCAACAGCTACACTTTTCCCCGCAGTCTACATCTCGATTTATCAGATTGAACGACTAAATATCAGTCTCTGAAGACGAATGAGGGAGTTAGGAACAGCGAGGCCGGCCGACCAGACAACCTGTTTGATGGAATTTGATCAAGCCCGAGTTGAAACCTTGACAGATAAAAAAAAAAAAAAACTGAGAACATCCCTAATCTCCATCTGTTGATGAGAAAGGAAAAAGGTTATCAAAACCGCAGCAGGAAACGGAGAGCTGACTTATTACTGCTCGTACGTCTCCTTTATTCTGGCCCCGCACATCAATTTGAAACCTGCAGGCTTTGACGTTGGGAGGCATGTGGCTTTTTTCGACAGAGGAAAAAGAAAACGGACTCATTTAGCTCAAGAAATGGACATTTTTCCACACCATATGCTGCACATACCTGCTCAAACACAGACTGAACTCCTGCCTGGTGCAACGGAAATGTAAATTTTGGGAAAATGTGACAATTATTGGTGTTCTTTCAAATCAAACCCATCTTTGCTCCAAAAAATGATAAATAAGGTGTAGTTATTCAAATATAAACCTGCCATAGCAGACGTTTTGGCAGATCACATGTCATAATTTAAACTGTAGTAAAACTGAAAACTGTTCTGTTCTTATTTAGTAATGCAGAAGATAGGGAGTAGCTTTATCTTTCATTTAGAGCCGTGTCTCCGGCCACCTGATGTGAGCAAATCATATTTACCCTCTTAGCTCTGGTTTTGGTTAATCAAGTGAAGTTGCGGCTGATTATACAATAAAGTAAAAGAAGCTATAAAGCTTTTGGGTAAGAAGTTAGTCAGTCTCACTGTTCACACGTTGTCTTTTAATACTTATTACACCGTCTTTCTTTCACAATGAAAAGCCTCCCCTTAAGGGAACATTTTAAATTAGATTTTGACAAAGCAGCACAAGAAGTAGCAGAGCGAGAGGAAATGTAGAAATAAATAAAACACAGGGTTGCTGCTGGTTTCAACCAGTTCAATTTTAGGCTTCCTGATGAATGAGAGCAAAGATCTTTGTCAAGTACAACAGATGTTAAGAAATATCAGAGTCCGAGAATCACGTTAAGTTCCTCATAATTGAAGATAACTCTGGAAACACAGCAGTAAGTATAGTCTTCACCACAGACGGGTGAATGGAGATTGATAGTGATGAATAGAATGAAGGATGACACAGTTTTAGGTGTAACAGAAGTGGCGGTAAATTACGTTAATCTCGGCGCCCTTCGGTGATCATCTGATGACACATTAGCCTCTGGGGGCGAAAGCCAATATTTGGGGCTTCTGGTGTCAATAGTGCCGAGCTGGGTCAAGACCTCTTCCTGTCACCACCCACCGTTTACAGTACTCCATGTTTACAAAGGCAGAATCTGTTTAGAGTGGAACATTAACCTAATTAAAACTTACCTAAATGTATATCAGAATTAAATGTGCTAAAATGTTACATGCTCAGACATTTTAAAAAGGCTTAAAATTCAGATTATGACATTTAGTTTTTCAGACCCAGCGAAAACCACAAAAAAAAGATAGAAATTCAACCATTTTCTAAGTGGGAAAAATTGGGAATTATAAATAAGAAGTTGTTGTTTATAATGCGCGTATAGAGCGTTTTTTATGTTTGACATGTCACTGCAATAGAGTAAATGAAATGTAGACTTATACATGTGCAATAAGGTTTATTACATTCTATGAAATGGAAGTGGGTCAACTAAAACACTTGATCTCAGCACTCAGATCATTTTCGTCATTGTTTACCGTCCATGTCCTGAGGGTCTAATCTACTGTTCTTAAATGTACAATTGCACATCTGCCCGCTCCTCATCCCACAGGGAGGATCCGTCTGTTGTTGATCTCATTGAGTGTTTTTCTTCTTTTTTTTTTATGTTTTCCTTATCCAATTTGTGGGGTTAAAAAGATAGACGGTGTCATATGCCTTGCAGACTGTTCAGCTGCCGGAAGCCAAAAGTGATATTGGGTTATGTAAATAAAATTCGATCTGAGTTGTCTCAGCTGACCATCATCAACCGATGACTCAAAACCATTAATCCCGAAACCAAATCTTCCCTCCAAATAATTTTTGTACAGTTATTTAAGAATGAGAGTGATGGTTTATGAAATCCCAGGACAAATGTGTGATTCAATTCATGGTAATTCAGTTCAAAACTTAGCTCAATCCCCGCTACCAATCTTACTTGTGTGTGTGTGTGTGTGTGTGTGTGTGTGTGTATGTTTGTGTGTGTGTGTGTGTTTGTCACTAGTGTATTTTCAGCTGGAGCTGGTTCAAAACAACATTCCTCAAGGTGCATCAATCGCAGATCATCCGAAGTCCTTTGGGTTTTGCAACAGTTCTTCTTTCCAGGTAGGATCCCAGCCTGGGCTAAAGCCCATGTGGACTGAATACTGAATTCTTTTTAGCAGAAAAAAGAAGAAGAAAGTATTTCAGACTGAGTGGGCACAAAAATGCAGAATATACCTGCACGCACACGGACCAAGCTCCTGCCAGATTTTTTTTTTTTTTTTTAATCAATTTACTGGAGGCTATGGCAACAAGGAAATGAACCTGATACGAGTTCATCTGGTCTAGAAGCAGCGACGCGTCAGCAGAAGCTTCATTTCATGTTAAAATACTTTATGACCCTTTTTGTTGCTGTGACCTTTTCCCGCACTTCAGTTCACTGCTCATGCTCCCATTTATTCATCAGTGTACTCATGGCTGCCCAATTATGGATCAATCCATTTCCTCTGTGGCATGAAATCTGCAGGCACACGGGTCATTCAGTGTGGCTGCTGTTTTTTTTGCGTGAAAGAAGTTTTACTTTGCTCTCCAAGCGTGTGCCAAACATTGTTTTAATCAACGGGTCAGGGTGTGTTGTTGCCGCCTGATGGGTTCCTCCCTCTCTCCTCGGCTCCGCACACCACTGGCCGGCTGCATGTCACCCAGATCACAGTCAAGAACCCTCACTGCACAATCATTCCAGTTGCTGAATAATACAAAGCAAACAGTGACCTACTTTCGAAGCAGGGAACAAGCTCGAGTAAAGACACGGAGCGGAGTACGGCGGAGGAAGTGGACGGAGGGCGGAGCGGAGTGGAGGCAGGGCGGTGTGCTGACGGAGGGGTTTAGGTATTGGTTTGTGTTACCATTTAGAAGGAAAGGAGGCCAGGTCTGTGCTGAGGAGACGAGAGCTGCGAGCATGGCCTGCCATGTGAGCTCCCAAGTCCGATCCAGGCAGAGTGCCGGGCCAGGCCGTGGCTTGCCGGCTCCTTTAAATGTGATTAGACAGGCAGGCACAAGAATACTGCAGCAAGCCCCTATCCTGAAGGCCTCCCTGCATGAGGAATGCAGTTCACAGAAACAGGGCTTCACACATGTGTCACAACCATCCATCTGGGCAATGTACACACACTAACCTTGCACCCGCCCACCTGCATTCCTGCTATTTTCTACCTGTTGTTTATATTTTGTTTATCCTGCAGGTACGATGCAATGTTCAACTTGTTGCTATGGGCCTTTTTGTTGACAGACAACTGAAGAAACCGAAAACAAAAACAAATATGCACAACTGAATCAAGTCCGCATACAGAGAATTAACCCATTATATCCTTAATTTATTGCTGGAGTGACAGTTAACAAAATGTAGGCCTAATTGCAGGTTGATGTAGGATGTAAGAAAACAGTTATTCTGAATTTCAGCAAGTTATCGTCTTCCTCTGGTCTGTTGCAGGATTAAGTTTAAACCTGCACCAGGAAATAAAGACATAGAAAAACACAGAAATGACTAGTTGAGGCGAAACCTGAAATAATAAATGCTGCAGATTTGGCTAGTTTACAATAAAATAAAACTCTGATGCAGTCGTGTTGGACACCGCCACATGCAGGACGACGAGGAAAACTTTATTCAAATTGCTTACTAAACAGAAACTGGTTCTCAGGTTTGTTCCAACAGACACCAGTTTGGGTCGGTCAACATGAACTCCTCTGCACTTTGCTGAGGTCAACTCAGATTGTTTTCCCCAGTACTCGATTAACTACTTTCTCTTAATATGTGGAGCAAAAACAAAACAAAAAATCCTTCAGGAAAAGTTGCTGAGTCACTGTGGACAAACAGGGATGAACTCTGAACAGCAGTGTCAACACCACTCTCGAGCAATGCATGCTGGGAAGTCAGTCATTCATTCATTCGTCTCATCTCTCATTTCTGTGAAATCTGAAAATGAAATCTACACACTCTGAGTTGAATTAACTTAAACGTCAGACTGAGACAAAGCGTACATATCACATCACGTAAGACAAGAGTGGATTCCATTAACTGGGACGCTCAATGTCTCCTCCTGCTGAGACTCCTGCTCCTCTGGTAAGAGTTCACACAGTGTGCCGAGGAGGATGCGTATATCTGAGAGGGAGACGTAGGACACGTGGTCTGCGCTCTGCATCCAGCAGCAGGCCCCTGTAGGTGGGCTGTACGTGCTTTTTAAAAGTAGATAAGGGTACACACACAGGGCCAAGCGTATACTAGTCGGAAATCCCCGGGTGTCACGAGCTGATGGACTCGTGACACAGCAACACCTTCAGCTCGTTCTTAGATAATGACTTCAGGTGGTTGTCACAGTGACCAAAGGATGAGACGGATGCATATTGTTGGTGTTTCACCTGAAATGACGCACAATTTTGGATTACACACAATAACAGTGAGCCAGTGTGATCCACAAACAATTAAAAAAAATAATAATCTGGGAATTCATTTAAAGAGCCAAATTAAACACAGACTCTGAAACTTTAGTCTTACACCCTTCTTTAAAATCAATGTATGAGCCTCTGTCGTTGTTGATTTGATTCCCTATTTGAAACACAGACTGTATATCACACTATCCAGAAATGAGGCCAAGATATCCTGGCTACGAACGCTGCCATCTTGTGGCAACGATGTCACGTGATGGACCAATCACAAGTCAGTGTCAGCTGTGGCTCATGACGTTTCACCCTGTTTATATATCTTCAAATAACTAATTAAAACCAACAGAAGCATGAACACCTGAACAAATTACATGAGAACTACCAAAACATTTTTATTTAACTTGTTCTTTGACTTTTTAGTTATGTGCATGTCCCATCTGCTAACATGCAGGTGGAGTTTGCAAGCTATACTGCAGACATCCACTAGGGGGCAATCAATACATTTTGGGAGCTGTCATGTCGTCCATCTTTATTTACAGTCTATGGTCTTAAAACTAAAATAATTATTCTCTGACATTTTTTTAACATGTATTTCCAAGTCTCAACACACAGAAACGTCAAATATATAAAATTCTTCTGAACGTGAAATTAATTTGACAAACAAAAAATGTTAATATGTTAAATGACGAGTTAATATTTGATCTATTCTAGTGCCTCGTTTTGGCCCCTGGTGGTACTTTAAGGAAGTTTCTTAAATTCAACAGCTTGATGTTTAAAGTGGTGAATAACAATGAAAAGTATGAATGTGATTATTAAGGAGTTTATAGACCGTTTGCAAAAGCTAAATAGGAAAATAAAACCTTGAATTCAGTTCATTACGATAACAAAATTATGATGGTAAAAGAGAGTACATTTGTGAAAACCTGACTTTGACTGGGAATAACCGGTTGCTCTTGATTATTTTCATGTTGCTGAATGTTGTTTCCGCCTCGACACAAACCAAAAGTCATGAATGTAACTATGTGTCATGTGTTTCCTCTCCGTGGAGGAAGAGATATACCGAGCTGCTCTCTTGAGGCGAATGAGGGATTACTGAGAGGGCTTGACCTCTGACCTCAGCCCCAGCAAAAGATGAT
Organism: Pleuronectes platessa; assembly: GCF_947347685.1. Classification (NCBI taxonomy): domain Eukaryota; kingdom Metazoa; phylum Chordata; class Actinopteri; order Pleuronectiformes; family Pleuronectidae; genus Pleuronectes; species Pleuronectes platessa. The sequence goes on from NC_070641.1 coordinate 6,737,534, forward strand.
AGTTAGCCGCACAAAGCCGTTCGCAAACACACACACACACGTACTGAGAAATTTGAGCAAAAGGTTGAGCTCCACATTGGCAGTGCACACGCTGAGCTCAATCATCTGCAATTACGTCCACTGAAAAGAGAAGTGAACAAAAACACACTGGAGTTTCTCAATCACATTTGGAGCATTTGTTTGCCTCCATGATAGAGGTTGTGCGTCTGAAGCTGCAGTGTGTGGATGCAGGTGTGTTTACACAACAAGCAGCTGACCCCACTCAGGTGCTTTTAGATAGATCATTGTTCTCTCAACGGAAGGTCAACACTAACAAACACGTTCAAGTATTCTCAGTTATACCTCGATCTGTTTTCACTTTAAACTTCTATTTATCCCTATATAAAAAGAAGGATTTTTAAATATACCCTTTTGACCCCAAATCACACAAAACACACAAAACCTAACGAGGAAAATCCCTTCAAAAACACCAACACACACAATGTAGTATTCAAAAGGTTGAACATTTAAACTGGAGACCAACCAATGTATTAGTTGACAGATAATATTGTCTGGAATGATCTTTTCAAGGCAACTCATTGTTGACATTTGTGTTTTTATCTTACAGAAAAAACAAGGCAGAAAATATGTACTTTTATGTTTATATTTTACATATAATATGTATATTAAATTAAATATCAACTATTTAATTAAATAAATAAATAAAAACAATACAATTCCTCCACCAAGGCCCCTTTAAAACCAATCGAGCTGCACTAATTACGCACACTTATGCCTTCTCTGGCAATGTTAGAGAAAGTGACAAATCCATCACTCCCACTAAGATAATAATCCATCCTGTGGTTTTTAGGGTAAGAAAAACAAATAGTGAAAATATCCATGTCGGAGGAGATCAGGCATTTTTTCCACGTTTGTCTGGTCAAGTGATTTGACGACTCTGACCAGCGTCTCACAAACGTTAAATATACAAGACAATAAAAACATGAATGAATTTCCAAGTGGGAGTGACCAGTTTTAATAGAGACCTTTATAGATATTTGATGTTAACTCTGACTGTTTTGGAAAATGGGACCCACAATGGTGTTTATCAGCTGTTAGATGATGATGATATGGTTTGACATTCATCGAGTTTTAACACAATGACAAGAACTGGCTGTGAAATTCATCTTGAAGTGCACAACGTTACATAAAAAATGATGTTGATGTTGTTTTCTATGGACACCTTCCCCTTCGACGCTCTTGAAAATCCAAGCTGGCGGCTCACGGTCTGGATGTGACAGCGCTGGTGCTGGTGGAAGGAAACAATTGTTGCTCCACCACGTTATTCAGTCGCCCTCATAACAGAGAGTGAAGTGTGTTGATGATTGCAGCTTCGAGGATCCTCTCATCCTAACGAGTGGTTGCCGTGGGCTCTCAGCCTCTCGCCGTCTGGTCCACATTCATTTCACAATCATGTCATTTGGTTTTAGTCTCACGTTTTTTTTAATTAGATTTGTTTTTCTTTTTTAAAGCGTTGGTTTTATCTAAGAATTGTTTAGATTTGACTTGTTTACCTCACTGGACTGCTGGCCTTTTGTTTTAAGGTAATATAAAGTCTGACCTCCTGACTCCAGGAAATAGATTAAAAGAATAGTCCTGCGTTTTAATGTTTCTGATCTTTGCCTCTCGGCTGCACACTGTCCCCTTCGTGATATGTGTAACTTAAAATCAAGTGTGACCACTCTAAAATAACCAACAACCTGAACGAGGGGACGTCCAGTGGACAGCACACGCTCCAATGATGAATTCAAAAATGAGCCTGGTGTTTTTCCACATCTTTCTCAGGGTCAAATCCAACAACAAGAAATGATGTGTTAATCCATCTCTTTTGTTGGATTCCCTTTTATTTGGGGGTAAAAATAGTTTCCGCACATGCAGCCAGCCACAGGTGAACAGGCGTGCTTTTGTCCTGACAACATGTGCAGGGTCACATGTTATGAAAGGCTCGCCCATCAGAGAATCGGTAGTCCTGGAGACACGATGCAACAAACTCAGCGGAGCCTTTATATCATGTTGTGGGGAAGAGTTCCACAATGGAGATGCAGCAAACAGGAATAGGGTTAAAGACAGTTTCCCCGCGAAGCCACGGTGAATTCAGCTCGTTAAAAAAAGACTGTCTGTCCGAAGCGCCTACATCTCTGCAGCTTTAACAGCTGGATGCCGCAGGGTGTCGCGGTGGCCCTGTGCTTTGCTCTGTGGCCACAGCTGAGGTCTGGCTTCATGTTCCACTCGTGTCAGTGAGGGTTTCCTCTGAGCTCTCACCTACATAAACTTTAGTTCAATTGTACACCCTATAAATTTAACCACACTCAACTGGCTTGAAGAAAAAGGTTCCATTAAAAAAAACCTGAGGCAATTTTTGTCAAATATATGCACCATGGTCTCGAAGCACTTTCTACCAATAAACCTCAAAAGGATGCAAACATTGTTCACACCAGGATCTATAACATCAATGCTCTGCACCACCAGTGAACTCTTTCACTTTTTAAAATAGAGTGTGTTTCATTCAGCACTACGATATATAATGTTTGAATTTATGGTTTTAGGTGAAAATTACAAAACAATATGACATTGATCCCCACAACATGATGCAATCGTCTCAGTGTGCTACGATTTTTCATTCAGGCTTGTTTTTGACTTGTTCGATTTTAAGACAGCAATGATCCTTTTGCAGCCTGAGGCCTTTCATCAGATGGATGGTGAATCATTTTATAATGCGGTCATTGTTAAACAGTGACCGCACAGGGGGCTCACAAACAAGCCCCCTGCATCACACTGACTCTGCTGACCCCCCCCCCTCGCACATAATTTATAACAATATATTATTGGCACTATCACCAATCTCTGCTGCTTAGAACCGCACGTGCCCATAACTCTCTTACTGTATATATTGCTGTTCTACATTGTTGTTTTTATATTGTTGTTTGTACAGTGCACCGACCACACCAAGGCAATTTCCTGTATGTGCAAATAAACATGGCAATAAAAAGAATTCTGATTCTGATTCTGATTCCATAGACTAAACCACAGCAGCCTATATCGTGTCTGTCGCCCTGACCTCAAACCCAATCACATCTCTCGTTTGCATATTGTTTACATTTATTCTTCCTCGTGAATACCGATTCATTTTTCCATTCGTGCGTGTGTGTCTTAGCTGTGTGTAGACCTGTGAACGCTACATTGGCAGGAGCTGAAACACGTAACAACCTGCTGCGGTGTGAAATCAGCCTCGTTTCCTTGGGAACTGAGAGGAGGCTCTCCATCTCTCGGCTGAGTGCTGCGAGAGAGCGACGCCGACCAATTAAGAGGCGAGAGGGCCCGAGCCGCGGGAAATTATCTTCGAGTGCCTTTTCAGTCACCTCAGTGAAGACTGCATTTAATAATCAGGAAGGCAAAAAGCTCCGGGGATTATTAAAGCATTTCGCCTCGCTACATTTGAGTGCGTTTTATTTCCTCATCGCGTCCTGGATTTCTCTTGATGAAGCGTTCTCCGTCTTAATGGATGGAAGCGGCGTGGCCTTTTACTCGATGCACAAATGGGATGATAATACAGTCTGTTACTGTAATTTGAGCTTTTATGATGTATTTGGCTAAAAGCAACAATAAAGTCTCATTCTATGCATGTTAATACATTTTTCAAATGCCAAAGATCTTGAAAACATTTAAATTAACAACTAAATAGCCCTTTGTGCAGATCAGTCCTCTCATTCAGGCCCAATGAATAAAATCAACAAATATGCACTTGCATCACTTTCAGTTTCCCAATTAAAAGGAGTGAAATTGTCTTTTTTCTCACCATTAAAAGAAAACATATGGAACAAAGCAACTCTTGAATGGCCTTGAGGATGTAATGTTTCCGGTGCCACTGGATATGAATGTGTTGGATGGAAGGAACAGCCTCCTCAGTATTCAAACTTATATTTTAAAGGAAGAGATTTGGTTTTATTTGACGTAGCGTAAACAAAAGGACGATTAGAGACGTGCGAGGAGTCTCTGGCGATTGGACGCCATCGGGACATCATCATTTTGAAGAAATATTCCCCTTTTTCGCCTGGATACTGAAAACAACCTAGATGTGAAAATATCCAGACATCAAGAAGTTTCATAGGAATTAGGAGGATGGTGCCAGAAAAAAACTGTGTCTATGGTCAAGTTAGGACAAGAACAGGAAGTCACCATATTGATACAGAAACATTATCTGGGGACAATGAATATCCAGATCCGGTTAAATGAAATTCTAGAGGATAGTTCTCTTAACCTTATGATCAGCTAATTTGAACACGCTTAAGTTATTTAAACCAAAATTGTGGGACAATAGAAAAGGTGAGAAGCTCACGAAAACTGATAAATTCATCATCTGAGGACCATGAATATCCGCAAAAAAATTAGGGGACTCCAGTGATTAGGACTGTGACAGCTTTTCATAAACCAAACTGTTGATTGAAGTGACGTTTGGCTTGTGCGGGTCACAGAGTCACAGATATCAGTGACTCGCCTGGGGACCATGAATCTTACATCTGGTTTAATTGTAAGCAAAAGGTCCCTTTATATAATCAGTTTCAGGTTTTTCTGGTTGACTAAAGACTGCTAAATCAAAAGCTTTTCTGCACATAAGAGAAAATCAACTTTTGCTCGCTCTACTTCACCTGCAGTTTGAGTCATTAATCGAATCCCAGTGTTTGGATTCCAGATGAACTCGCCGAACTCAGATGGGTTGAGGCTGTGGGTCAAAGTTACTAAGTTTTTTAATTGAAAGAGAAGAGCAACTGTTTTCATTTGGTTGATCATACTCTTCATCTCCCAGAGGACACACAGATACCAGTGTGTTCTGGTGCATGGTTTCATGGATTCTTGTGATCGAGCCAAGTCCACATGAGATCTTGTGCTCTGCTCAGCAATGAAAAAAATGTCTGCTTCCCTTATTCATCAGCAGAGGTTCACTTATGAAATTGACCTGTGAGCAACACATTTTACCATCTGTGGCAATTACCATAATTACCTTACAGCTAAAAGCCAAAATTTTAATTTCATTTAAAACTTCTGTAGCAGAAACACAGGCCTCTATCATCAGGTCGTACATATTCAAAAACCTTTGGTACCTCTGCAGTGATGCGAATCAGCCAATCAAGACTCAGAGTGAACCACAGAGTCAACAGAACCTCTGAAACTCTCATCTGCTTGTTAGTAGGAAACAGGGGCGTTTCTAGGTTTGAAAGAAAGGGGGGACTTAGCCCCTAAGGATGCTGAATGTTGCTCATTTGGGGCTGCGGATATCCATGTTTCATACAGTTCATAGATTGGTTCAATCAGAAAGAGTGTGATTTTTCTCTGTTTCTTTGCTTGCATTCATTCAGTATAAGACAACAGAAAAGACAGAATTCAGGGTCATTGTGAAATTTGACAACACAAATATGAACTGATTATAAACAACAACATTCTATAGGCACTGATATTATTGTTTTAAAATACTAGAGATAGATATTAATGCAAAGAATGCAAGAAGCTGTCGATAGTTATTTCTTATATTTCAAATTTGCTCGTTCACACTCTTGCTCATTGGAGACATTTTTCTAACAAAATAGCTAGCTAGCTAGCTTAGTGTTAACATAGCTCATTACAATATTCCCTTTCATTTGCCTCAAGTAAACCTAAATTTAAGCAGGAAACAATCGTTAACAACTACAGATAGCCACATTCTGTAACTACCTGTACTTACAATTTCACTCCTTGCATCATTTACTATGAGCTAAACTCCTTGGCTGTAATCCTGCTGTCTTGATGAGAGACGTTACTTGGCAGAGTGAGAAAGCCAGCGCAGCAGCGATGCAGACTCCCCAAGGTCCTAGTGCCCGGCCTTTTATTGTTAAGTATGATGAGAGGCTATTGGATTGTAATTTGAAGGGGGAGAAAACGACGCCCCTGGTAGGAAACATATTTCAGAAACGTATCTATGGACTGAAGTGGTCTAATCAATGAAATTGGCGTGGGGGTGATGAAAAGGGAACGTTTATTGGTGCCGATCCACTTTCTTTATTACACTCTTGTGAATCAACATGTCAAATGTAACAAAATGTTTATTCCAACAGAAACGGTCGTGTGGTGCACAGCTAACCTAGCCTTGAGCTGCTAGCCTCAATCGAAAAACAGAAGAATGAGCGACAGAGATTTGACTTCCCTTACACGGACCTTCGGACTTCAGGCTTATCACTGTTGCTTCCATCAGTAGGCAGATGCTTTGCACTGTGCTCTGTTTGGTCAGCACCAAACAGCAGACAGACAAAGTAGCTACACAAGAAAGAGGAGCATTCACATTTTTCTCCAGACCTGGTGGAGACCAAAACAGATCTAAAAAGAAAGTGAATATTAGATTTAGATTCATCAGGTGGCCAGAAAAGAATGAATACGCATTCACAGATGAGTAAATGCGCAGCTGCTACCAGTCATGATCATATCATGTTCTCTTTCTTCTGCCAACCACGTGGCTGAAAAAATCAATGCAGCATTACAGTAAATCAGATCAGAATCAGAAAGTATTTATTGCCAAGTAGTTTTACACCTACAAGGAATTTGCTCTGGTTATTGGTGCATACAATGAACATAGAAACATAAAAACATACAAACACAATAAATACAACAAACATAAGAAAAGCAATAAAAAGAAACAATAGATATTTACTCACTATTTACTTCTTATTTACTCCCTTTTTCTAATATTTATACAAAGTAACATTTATTTAGACATAAACATATTTAAATAAAAATAGATAATAGATAAAAGATATAAAAAGTGAAGTAAAAAGTGAAATGCAAGATGCAAAACAGTGAACAGTGTCAGATTGCAATATGCAATGTAATGCAGTATAATATAATATAATATAAAGGTGTTAATTTAACACATCCTTGAGGTGTGGGGGCGGAATAAAAGTCCGAGTCAGGTGGGGGTCCCGGGCCTTGTTGATAAGGCCAACTGAGGCTCCGCTTGATCCTGACCCTCCGACACCTAGAGCGAGCAGCAGCCAGCCACATGTTCCAGCCCCTCCACGTGAGACCAGGAAGATAATGAACCACAAATCTGAAACTATTAAAACCATGTTATTGTAGGCAGTGGTGGGGAGGGCGCAGTGTAGTCCAGTGCTAAGACCGTAAAGAAAAGATGGACGATGTCTCTATTTCTTCCCACTATCCAGAAATGAAATACCCCGGGTATATACGCTGCCATCTTGCACCAATGACGTCATTTTGATCCCAAGTCTGTGCAGTGGTGGAGCTGCGGTAACAAGGTCCTGCTGATACGCTTGTTTAACCCAATGTTTTTGGCGTCAAATAGGAAATTGAAAACCAAACCTAGAATAAGCACTCGAATATCAGCGTGACAGGAACTAACAAAAATAGTGTTCTTTGAGAAAGATTTATTTGATGCTTATTTAGATGTTTTTGTTTGGTCCATGTCCCGGCTGCTAACATAGAGGAGGCAGAGTTAATGACATATGCTGCAGCCAGCCAATAGGCGGCTATCGAGATGCTAAGGCTTCAGTTTTGAGGGGGGTATCATGTCGTCCATCTTTATGTACCGTCTATGGTCCGGTGGCTGTTTTTAGGTTTTTGGCCATTTCAGAGTTGTTGCCTTTGGGTTTAAGGATGTTTTCACACCTGGAAATCTGAACCAGGCTTCGTATGTCTTTGTTACATTGGTTACATTTGATCTGGTTTGTTTTCCTTGCACATTGTACTTCAGGAGGCAGACTAGACCTTTTGTAAGCCATATGTACGTCCTGTCGTCAGCACCCTGCATCTATACTTGACATGGATTGGTTTGTTTACGTATTGTCAGTTGGTAGACGTCTCTCTGTTTGAATGGAGAAAATGAATGGACTGCTTCACTTTAATAATTGCATTGCCACTGTAAAATCATTATGGTTTTCCTAGCAACAAAATGAGCGTCCTTGTCGGCAGGGCCGGGTCTAGACAGGCATGTATGAGGGGGCAGCCACAAATCTTGAGGGGGCATTGTGTCTAACCCTAACCCTAACCCTATTTAGTTTGAGGGGGCACAACATTTATTTGAGGGGGCCAGGCCCCCTCTTGCCCCTGCCTAGACCCGGCCCTGCTTGTCGGTCAAACTGTCGAACCATCAGAGGTGAAGACTGCTTCCACTTCTTTTTCTTCTTCTATTGTTTAATGGTGTCTCAACTTCCCACAAATGGTCTGACAGGCTGAACTATACAAAAGAGTATGGTATGGTGTGGTTACCCATACCATGGTTAAGTTTGATCAAGACCCAGACCATCTCATTAGCTCCAACTAAAGTTTGGTCTGTTTTTTGGGATGGCACCCATCAAATCTGTTAGTACGGTTGAGACTAAACCAGAAACATCCGGACCAAAAATGGTGTGAAAGTGCCTTTAAACTGTGTCCAATAGGAACCAGTAACATAAAACAGAGGTGCAACGCACAAAGTTTCCCTTTATCAAACAGCTACAGTTGATCAGATGAAGTAAAGGGATCCTCTTCACCAGGCTGGAGCACGACGTTTCAAGTGTTGGCATTTCGAGTGGTTCGAACGTCCTATTTGCACGTTGAGACCTCTCCTCTCGATCAAGAGAGCTCTTAGCTTCCATTTGCTGCTGAGGGAGGTTTTCAAAGAGCTGGGACTTGTGGGAGCCCTGCATGCTCCGGAGACTCTGGGAATCTGGTCCGGGCTAGTTGTGTATCAGCTGCTACCCTCGGTTACAGTCTCCACAGAGGGGTCACAGGCGGCACGGCTCGTCCCTGCGCTTCTCACCGGCAACAAAACGCCCACACTGCCTCCCAGAAGTAGAGCAGCGCTTCTCTCTGCTAGAAGCCACCCACACCTCTCCCTCATCCTGTCTCGCTTTCACCGATTTTGTTTCCCACTCTTGGTCCATCACGCTCTCATCCTTCTGTCCTCATTCCCCTCACCGCTGCTCATGGAAACGGCTGCTGTCGGGCCACCATCCGATGTCAGGGCCGATGAGGGGCTGAGAGCCAGGAAAGGGAAATTATATTCAACGCAGGTGACACTTCTGCTGTGCAGTGTTGTGAGCACTCCGGTGCTGCACTTGTGACTTTGTTGCAAACTATTTTTGTATGTGTGTGTGTGTGTTTGTGTGTGCGTGTGCGTGTGTGTATGTGTGGGAGTGTGTTTCTGCAAGTTTACATGCTCTCCTCTTCACTGCCATCATGTGGTCAGTAGGATCACTGCAGCAGTAGATGTTGAAAAGAACGATTTCCATGTCTTCGGGATGAACTTGGGGCCCCAGGCAAAAGGGAGCTGGGGGGGGTGCAGTCCTTACCTGGACTGCCAACTATAAATAAAGATAGATTAGGCATCCCAAAATGAAATGGAAAATGAAGCCACAGTATCCTGGAGAGCAATCGTCAGTCAGTCTCAGCTGTCAATCATGATCTTTCATGCTCTTTTAAAGCACCAAATTCAACATCAAACCACAGATATCTGTTCTAGAAATCGTTTTATGAAAATAAGAAACGTGAAAATGGGTCCAACAAAGGAACTTCGAAGTGACTTTTGGACATGTCCCCATTCTTTGATATCAGTAAAGTGAATGGGACGATCTGACAGAGGGAGAGGCTGCACAGGAAGGGCTCTGTGGTCATTGTTACCTCCAACAAGGAGGTGATGTTTATGCCTGCATTTGTTTCTGGGTTAGTTCTTAGGTTTATGCAAGGAAATACAATTTCCTTGAAAATGTTTCAGCGGGTCGGAGCATGACTGCAGGGGAAACTGTTCTGGACTCGATCCAGCTCAGGGAGCAGATCCAGGATTTTGGTTTCACTTTCTTTAACATTGTGAGATTCCCAACATTTCTCAGAGAATAATTCATGGATCTTGATGAAAAAAGATTTGTTTACAGGACTGATACTCGAGTGAGGTAGTTTGGTGCACCCCCCATTCTCGTTCTGCAACACCCACAAATCTGTATTCTGTGAAAGCTCTTCTATTTTCTACAGAGCAGTGCCCGACTTCCGACAAGGCGTCATGAGTTCTCCCCTTCAGCGATGACAGATGACAACAAAACCACCAAATGCAAACAGAGTTTGTGCAGAAATGTGGTTCATATCAAATGTGGGTCGGCAACGCCCTTAAAAAAACAAAAGATGATTTAAAGAATAAATGTGCTTTCCCCGAATCCACAGGGGGCAACAAACCCTCTATAATGTAAAAATATACATTTAAACAAAATAGTGATGCAACAAAAGATTTAGGAATATTTTTAAACAGTCAAATTATTATTTCACGTAGTAGTGGAACTGTACAGTTATGTTCTAAGGTGTTACAGGGAAAAGATGTTTCCCAGTGAAATGGTAAAAGAGTGTAAAAATCTGCAAAACTACAAATTTGTTGAGAAAAATAATAATAAATAAATAATAGCAGCTGCAGCAGCTGCAGAAGAGAGGCTTGTCGTTCCGGTCGTCTTATGTCAGAACATGGATTACTATAATAATAATCAAATAACTACTTATGAATTCAGTGTGTTAAAATAGCAGGAGCACAGAGGGAATCCACGTGGAGCGGCAGATTTCGTGGAACCAGGGCTGTTCACTAGCGCTGCAGATCTTCTCTTTTCCTTTAACGTCTTCAGGACCCCTCATGTGAAATCCCTGATCCCTGCTGTTGTCCACCTTGTGCTGAATGTCACCGGGACCTTGTGGAAACAGCAGCTTTAAGGAGCCGCACTCCGCCGTGCACAGAGCAGATATTATTAGAGGATTAAGGTCCTGGAATAGTTGTTTTCCTGTGGGAGCAGCGAGCAACCTCATGACCTGCGAGAGCAGCTAATTCAAGACACGAGGCCCTGACTGGAGACGCCGTTTAATGATTAGATCTTTATTTGAGAGAAATATTTGAAGAGACAAATCATGCACAGCAGATTTGTCTTGCTTGTTTTCAGGTTTCCCGGAAAATGAACACTGTTTCCAGGCTGTCGCACATCAAGCTGCTGGTTTCTATGGAGAGAGAGACAGAGCGTCCACCTACACAGGCTGCAGCGGAGGCGACGTTAATGTGTTCGTGATGACAACTCCCAGTGTTTTAAACACGACTGCTGCTGACAGTCACCTTCCCCTGATGTCTATCATAGACTGTAGGTGTCTATCAACATGTGGTGTGACAGCAGGCGTCAGCGTGTGACGCATATTTACTCAGTGTGTACGTGTGTGTGTGTGTGTGTGTGTGTGTGTGTGTGTGCGTGTGTGTTTACATACAGAGTCTGCAGCAACAAGTCAGACAATCAACATCAACCCACCAAACCCGTCCGATGTTACATAACTCGCCTAATTCTGAAAAGTTTGAGAGCAAACAGGCGCCATCTGGTGGAGAGAAACCAGAATGTTACTTACTGGCTGTCATGTGGTGTTTCATTTTGTATTATTTATTTTGACCTTTGTTATTTATCTTTTTCTACATTCTCTTTATTTTAGTGCTGTCTCTTGTACTATTGATTGTTTTGGTCTCTAAATCTGACTGTGAATCTGAACTAATTTCTAATTCAGTTTTTAATATCCTATGTTTTATCAATCACCTGTAAAGCCCTTTATCTGAAAGATGCTATATTGATACATTTGGTGTGTTATTGATTGTTACTGAGCCAAATTTTAAATCCAAATAAATACTAGCAACTTTTTCACTATGGCAGGGCTGAGTACTCTCCCTTTTTCATGACATCACTTCTCACGTGCCATGATATGATGGGCAATCCTTTCATTTCTGATCAAAATTTTGCTTGACCTTGACCTTCAAGCTTTTTATAGGCTTTAAATGTCATTTACTTTAACAATATTTAGGTAGAGGCTTTAGAACAAACCTTCTTTGTTTTCTGCCTTCCCCTGCACTGTGTCGTATGCGTCTATATCTTTTCAATATGTACTGAACACATTTTTAATTAAAAAAATTCCTGGATGTACCGAGCATCTTACAAAGTGAACAAACGTGCACCTCAGCACATCTTTTTGCAGCTGTGTGGCGTGGATGTTGGAGCGGTCAATGAGAGAGGCCGACGGGAGGAAGCACCTTCAACCCAGCAACTTTATTTAGCTCCTCCAGCACAAAAGCAGGAATGCAGGAACTCTGCAGGGTGCAAACTGGGAAATTGTTTTACCGTCCCCGGGTGGCTGTATGTCCCCCCCCGACAGAAACCCCCACACATGCACATACCGAACCATCAGAGCATTTAAACGCCACCTCTAAGGCCTTCAGCAGCTGGAGGACATTTTCTATCTTAAAACACACAAAGGCCCGTCCTGTAGATGACGCTCTAAAGCCCTTCATTACAGAGCGTGATAAATTGAAGTCAAAGTTAAGAGACATTTTTAGAAAGTGTCTTAAAAACATTATGACGTTGTATCCATCTCTTATTTCCTTGTGAAGCGCTTTGTAACTTCTGTTGATAGCGTTAGCTTAGAAAAGCTTTAACATTCTTAAATAGATCAGATTTGTATTCTTAAATATTGTGCAAACCTTTACGTCCAGGGGGGCGCCCTACTGACTCCCACTGTGCATGTCGATTTCCAAATATGAAAGAGGACCTGTGGTAGCCTTAAGGTTGTCATAAAAAAACCAAAGGGGTTTAGTTTTGTCCTATGTGGGCTTCTGTTAAAAACATGGCGGCAGACCTGCTCCTAAAGGGCTCATTCTAGGGTAAAGAAAACATTTCCTACGATTCAGATGAAACACACTAGTGAAAACATCACTGGTATTATTATATAATCAATTTTTGCAAATGGATCCCTTTCTCCTCAATTGTACACACTGCACCTTTAACACACTGGATATCCACATTTCAGTTTTAATCATTTCCTTTTAAATCATCCACTGTTTTCTTGAATGGTTTATTCATCATAAATAGCAGGAGAGGTGTCGTACAACATAGTATATCACGGAATTCTTCAAACGGAGAATTGGAGACGCATGTTTGGAAAAACTGGGTATGAAAAAAAAACACAGAATGGTGACATTTGTAAGCAAAATGATGGATGAAATATTTAACTTTTGTTTGCTCTCTTCTATTACTCTTTGACTGTGCTGATGCAGCCATCTTGTGTTAAGGTAAACCCACTGCTTATTTACCACCTGAGAGCTTTAAAACAGTCCTCTAATGCTCCCTGGTGGAAACATTAGGAAATACAACCACTACATACGGTGCTCATATTCAAGCAACAGATGCAGAAATGGGCTTTAAATTAATTTATTAAAAAAAAAAGAAAAAGAAAAAAAAAAGCATTTCTCCACTGAAGCAGAACAAACATCAATTTTTTTTCCATTTTACCTTTGTTTGGAACGTGTACAGTCAGAAAACAGACTCCCCGGGTCGCCAGAGCAGAGTGAAATAATTGAGCAAATGAAGGGGGGGTGGAGGAGCTGGGGTAGGGTCTGCCAACACCACAATGTCAACACGGCCGGGAGCAGGTGAGGAGAGGGAGGAGGAGGAGAGGGAGGGTGGTGGTGGGAGGAAAACAAAACAAAAAAACTAAAGAAAAGGAAGGAAAGTAAAACACAAACATTTCATCAAGTGCAGGTCTGGTTTGGACAAAGCAGGTCTTTTTTTTTCTTTTTTTCCTCTGTTCAACTTCTCCATCGAATACATGCAAGGTCATCATCTGGAACTACACATGGAGAATTCATATTCTTATATCGGTTATCTGTGCAAGTATTAAAATATGTAGGTATTATATGGATATGTCAGAACGAGGGGGAAAGAAACAAATATTACGAAAACTATTACATCGTTTCACTGAACAGAAAAAAATGAATTCCACATAATGCTAATAATAGAAAAAGTGAGATTTCTAACTTGGTTACCGAAATGTCACCGACTTCACCGTTTTTTACTCTTCCTTTAATTAAATTATTACTTATCTAGAGAGGTGAAAATACATTTAAAAAAAATCCTATGCTCCACATTTTGAAAAACAAAATACTGCATATCTACATACAGCTGGAATAAAGGAAGGTCAGTATTGTGAGAGGCTAGCTGCCAGAGTTTCAGGAATATTGGCTCCGAGTTGATTCCTTTCTAAATGAGTTGACCGTTATTTTTTAACCATTAAATGCTCGACGTTCTCGGTTGGTCGCAGACTGGGGGGGTGTGGTCTCCGCTGGAGTCTCCTATCTGCTCTGAGGTAGATGCGACAGACAGGTGGCGTCCAGCCCGAGCTCAGTCAAAGGTCAGCTCTGAAGGGTTAATTGTTGTTAAGGCTTCCTGTGGTCTTGGTTTCATCACTCTCCTGTTTCAGTGGCTCACAGGGGGCACCTTTGAGTTCTTTGTCCCGTTTCTGTATTTTTTTGTTCTCAACCCACATTCAAGTCTGTAACGGGTGGACATATCTATATTCTTTTTGACGCTCCAGAACAGAAGTCAAACTGAAAATGAAAAGAATCCTCTCCATTTGGCACCTCTGGAGTCAGTGGTAGAAGCAGGAGAAACAAAACAAAACGACGGGGAAGGGGAGACGAGAAAGGGAGAAACAATGGAGGGGGGAGGAGACAGTGGTGGTGGTGGTGGTGGTGGGGTTGTGTGGTGCATGTGGTGGTGCAGACTAGTTGGGATGGCTTCCATGGTTGTTAGCTGCCGACGAGTCCGAGTCTGCTGCGACGGCCGAGGCCGCCTCGTCCTCCACTTTGACACGCTTGGCGTCCGGCTGTTCGCTGGCCAGCTGATCCCCGTTCTGGCGTTTGGTGGGGAGGGAGGCCGAGGCGGAGGCGTGGTCCGCCAGCAGGTGGAGGGGGCTCGCCACAGCCGGGGCTAAACAGGAAGGGGAGGAAGAGAGAGATGGAGTAGTTCAGTGTCGCTGCTGGATCAGTGGTTAACCAACATCTGGAAGCAGCAGGCCTGTGGGACATGTGGTTTGGCTCCGCTGCTGCGAGTTCAGGATAATAAAGACGTTTCTTTAGCGGAGGCAGAAAGTGTTAACTGTCGACCATAAACACGACTGTCAAATCTGGTGGTGAACTTGACTGCGTGTTTAGTTAACACAGAAATTATCAAACTTAGAAGCAATTTCTCATTCATTTGCTGCAGTAACAGACCTATTATAAAAAAAACTGTCTGCAGAGGAGCAGCTAGACCTGTCAGTTTTCATTTTCTATGTGGCCTTTTAAGCTGATTCTAATCAGAATATTAGTATATTTCACTCACTTTTCAAGCTAAAATCCTCAAACAAATCTGATTCCAGACATAACCTTTGTGACAGTTACTAAACACAGCAATTCATTGATTATTAAAGGGAATGATTAGCTGATTAATCTATAATAAGTCCTTATTATTGTTAATTATGTACCCATTCAAATTGTATCATGAAATAAACTTGTTATGACTTCAAATACAGTAATACGTTTAGTAGACATGATACTTCTTAATGTAATGCACACTTATAAAATTGAGATGCAGTTTGAATATATAATAACAGCCACAATGTCTCCCCTGGCTACACTGAGTCCTTCCACTTCACGTCCGGGAGATGCTGATGAGCAGATCACACGTCTCACTTCAAATTACTAACATCGATCCAAAAATATTAATCAAATTCAACTTCAGTTTCGTTTTGAGCTATAAGAAACACATTTCATTTATCTTCCCGATTTACTTTCAAGGAGACGCATTTTGTTTCCTACGCCTTGGAACATTTAAAGATCATAATGCAGGAAAACAACAACAGCCCCACCGGTTTCATGCAGCCCTGGTGTCTCACCTGAGCTGGTGGGTCCCTGGATGGCAGTGGTGACGCTGTGGGTTCCGTTTTGTGTGATTGCCTTGATGGGCAGCTGGTGATGACCCAAGGGGGCCTGCTGCACTATGGTAACGGTCTGCAGGGCTGTGGCTGACTGGGAGCTCTGAATGATGCGACTGGAGCCGCCTATAGAGGTGATGGTTGGAACCGTCTCAACTTTGACTGACAAGACCAAAAACATTTAAATGTGTCAGTGAACGACGACAGAAGTGACGATGAACGCTGGACTCCACTATCTGGTTAACACCAGGGAGTCTATAGCCGAAATTTAAGATCTTCTTAATTTTGTTTCTGTAATGGGAAATATTAAATAAAAAGTAAACACACTATTTTACAAGTAAACACTAATGCCTGTGAGACTTGACCTTGATTCTCATTGTACAAAGTTTGAAAGAGTTTTGACACACAGCAACGTTTTCTCTATCAGCACTTTTAGGCTTTAACCACCACAAGGACATTCTCAACCCACGAATCATTAAACTTGCATTTCCCAATGTTCATAAACCAGTTGGTTAGAAAGGCATGAGCCTTAACATATGAACCAAGGAGATACGTGCATCAAAAGACATGTGTACAGAATAAATCATATTAAATATATTGTGAGGTGGCCATAATTACAATTTGATAAAATAGTTTTTCAAATTAAGAAAATGATTATGCTATTTACTTCTTCATGGCATTAAACCTAGTTCCGATGACAACAAATTCAAGATAAGTAGTGATGCATTAAGAAATGTTGCCAAGTGCTGTTCGATGACTCACCTTTGACCTCGGTGCGCTCTCCGTTCTCCTGCGTCCCACCCTTGATGATGGTGGCTGGCTGGGTGATGATGGTGGCGGGGTTCAGGGACCCTGCCGGGATCTGCTGTAGGACGTGGACAGTCTGGACCACAGGCTGAGAGTTGCTGGTGCTCACTGGGGATGCCATGGTGTAGGTCATTGGCTTGATGGTTTGAGGTAACTGGCGCTGGACTGCTATGAGTACCGGCTGGTTGTTGACAGGCGAGCCTGGAACAGGAGAGCGTGGTGTGAGATGAACTCTTCGCAGCCGTTTTATTTCAATGTGTCAGATACACAGGCTGTTTTACATTTAAACTTTAACAGGTGAAATGTTCCTTCAGAGTCTATAGAGAAAACGAAAATCATCGCCAACCATATTACATAGTTACTGAATCTACCTGTTGTGTTTTGTGCAAAGCGTGCTTCCTGGATGATTGCCAGTTTGGGCTGGACTGCAGCGGCGGACACCGGGGTGGGAGCAGAGGGGGTCTCCAACTCCAGCGGAACCGGTGAGCCCTCTCGTGATAGGCTGTCGGGGGTTTGGACGCCACTGGAGTGAGCGGAGAGCACCCCCGAGTGATTGGGAGACACTGGTGCACTCCTGAGACAAGAAAAATGTCAACGTCAAATTCAATTTACAGATCAGAAAATGCTTGACAGACATATGAATTAAATGATGTTCTTAAAAAATGATCATAAACTCTGCAGCCTATTGTGAAAAATCTATACGTCATAAGGGACAACTTCCAATCAGTATCTGCCTCATGTTTGCCAAGATAAAAACGTATTTATCAGTATATATAATGATGATAAGATGTGTATTAATGTTTTTGTTTTATATAAGTTTTTTAAGTAAATATATCATAATATCATACAATAATTTGTCATGCAAGTTTGGTAATGACATCTTACGAATAACTGAATTTTTTTTTACATATGCATTAGTATAAGAAATGTTTAACACCCCCTAAAACTCAAATGTGTGGGTGAGATAAATGTAGGATTGTTGTGTTGATGACTCATGTGTAACTACATGTTGACTATAAGTACATAAACTGTTTTTAGTCTGGAGTTTCATTCTACATTCGAGATGTTAAATCATAGCAAAAGTGTACAATGGGGTGATGAAGGCAGACCTGGAGGAGAGGGGTCCGTGGGGGGTCCTGAAGCAGGGGACGCCCCGGGGCCTTCGTTTCCTGAAGGCCTGTTCTATCAGCTTGCCCTCTGAGGACGGGTCTATCCTCCAGAATGAGCCTTTGCCAGGTTCTTCCTGCGACCGCGCCACTTTGATGAAATAACGGTTCAAGGACAGATTGTGGCGAATCGAGTTCTGCGACAGAGAAAAGGTTCAAGTGGTGAGGACGTTACAGTGAGATAGATAACTTTCGTGACTCTTACTCTGAGGTTTGAGTACATGAGGCTTTAACTCACCTGCCAGCCCTTGTCTGCAGTCCTGTAGTAAGGATAGTTCTTTGTGATATGATTGTAGATTCCGTTTAGTGTGAGCTGCTTGTCCTGAGCCAGAGTTATGGCCTGGACAATCAGCTGTGCATAGGAGTACGGAGGCTTGGAGTCATCCTGTGGAGCAGAAATGAAAAACACATTTCTTGAGTTACACTGGTCAAATGTTGGACAATAATCAAAATGTCTTCATGTTACCTTCTAACGATATAACGTGTATAATTGTCAAAGGAAAGAGAATAATGGCTGCAACAGAAGGTGAGAGATCCTCCTGGTCACGCTGATCCAACAGGATCCATTTAATGCACTGCAGTTTGCAGATGACTGAGATAAGAATCGATAACTTTAACGTTACATTATTTAGCGCCGAATGAGACATTTTTACACAATTGACAAATTAACTTGTTTCAAAATTATTTCAAAAACAGAATGGGAGTTTTTTAAATATATTTTTTATATTCTGGCAAACAAATAATGCGGCTATCAATAAATCTTCACCAATTTTGTAATAAGTAGGTCAGACATATAAAATAATACAACTTCCATCAAGTAAACTTTACCTTGATTAAATTATGTCTGACAAATGTCACCATAGCAAAAGGGAACAAACAAATATAGGCTGTATATGTTTATGGTGGGTATTGTACTATTGTTTAGCACTGTATTACCATGCCACATGTCCTCCCTCCCTGCACTCACTTTGCACATTAACAATAAAAATCTAATCAGGACTTTGGACAAGTACAGTATTGAAGTTTACTTTGTGTTGGTGTGATTTGCTCAAGAGACACTTATTTAAACACATAGAAAAAGAACAACAAGACGAGATGTAATGTGATGCAGAGTCAGGACATCAGGGTTTAGGTGACCTGAACGATTGGGATTCATGATCCGACATCATCGATTAATAATTAACACCTTTGTTTCAACTGCAGGAACCTTTGGAGGAACTGTGCATATTAGGGTATGAAAAAGTTCCAGCTAGTGATGTGTGTAATATATCCTGTGAGCAACAGACTGCATCTGAAAGGTAAATTATTAAATTCAAGAACATGTTTAAAAGCAGAGTGAGTGTAATGTTCTTTTTGAAAAAGTAAACACAGCTCTGCGGGAGTGTGTCAACAACAAGCTGAACTGAAATCAGGCTCCACAGTGAAATAAGGGCAGAGGATGTCCTATGAAACCAATTGTGACTTGTGAATATGAGCAATACAGATCTAGTGTCACCGATTGATTGAGATGTTAATGCTTTGGGGAATTAGTGATTGGTATTGATCTCACCTTGGGACTGTCCCCTCCGGAGGCGTCTTTGTCGTTCTCAGGCTGGGAGTTATCGTTCATAAGCTGCAGCTCTGCAGAGCTGACCATGCGACCGCCCATCCTGTAGCCTGAAGAGCCTGCGCCCCGCGGGCTGGAGGGGCACGAGTTAGCAGCACTGCAGGGAGACAACAAGACTATGAGCTGCCAAGACATTGACTCAATTTAAACTCAGGTAACACTATTCTAAATTAAGTGGAGCACAGTAAGAGATTTAGTAGAGATATGTAGATAGTCATCTCCGCAGGTCAGCTTTGGCACAATCTGTGCCATTTGAGTCTTCTCACTATAAAACTTGTTTATTTTAACTTATGTCACTCGAAGCCTTTATATACAATTGTTTATCCAAGAAACCACAACGAAAGCACTCTGATAAGCCCTCATCATGAAGCTGCTTAAATATAACAAGCCTGGCTTTTCCCCATGAGGAGCATAGTTTACGTTTCCTGGCCCGGCTCAGCCGCAGTCTGTGCTGCAGTGATACGCTTTTGGCCGACGTCTATGCAAATCACCTCCCAGAAAGACTGAAAATACTGAAAATACTGCAGTCACTTCAGGAGCCACAATCAGGTCCAAAGCAACAACACATTCAAACGTGAATCAAGTGTGATTATCCAGTAAAAAGGTTTATTATCCAGGGGATGAGGATATTTAAATATGGGTAATGTGCTTCCCATTATATGTGTGTGTTGGTTCTCAGGGGACTTTGGAGGTGTTGTCAAACCAAACAAACAGTGAGATGCAGCAGCTCTGGACTCTCACATGTACAACAGCTGCTGTCCCTTTTCATTACCTCAATTGTTTGTTTGTAAACGGGAAACACACTTTATCATTAAACCAACAAGGGA
This sequence comes from Pleuronectes platessa, assembly GCF_947347685.1. Taxonomy (NCBI): domain Eukaryota; kingdom Metazoa; phylum Chordata; class Actinopteri; order Pleuronectiformes; family Pleuronectidae; genus Pleuronectes; species Pleuronectes platessa. The sequence goes on from NC_070641.1 coordinate 6,757,744, forward strand.
CACGTGTATGGAAGAACAAAGCTGGTTGGTTTGAAGCCGAGCCGGCTGAGAGGATCTAGGACTGATGGCGGTGTCGCCTTCTCTGAGCCCTGCAGTCTGTGACCTAAGCCTAAGCTGATCATCGCATAGGGCCCATGTTAAGGTCAGCTTGCGACTCAAGGTCACCCAGTGGAGGTGTGGCAGGGACTTCGCTCACGACCATACACTGAACTGGGATTGGAAAACTGTAGGCTTATAGCACTGACAGAAGGAAGTGCTAAACTTAGACCAGGCTAAACTTAAGCTTCATTAGGAGGCAATACGATAGGTTTGAAAGTTTATGTTCCCTGTGGAAGGTAAAAGTAACAGCTCTGATTCTGTTGTTTTGCTTTATCTGGATTTAATTGACACGTAAGATGAACTGTTGTTGAATTTAAACTGCATCTACCCCCCTAGTCTCATCAAATGTATGGATTGAGCCAAGTAAATTAATAGTCAAATGTAATAAATAGAGCTGTGAAAAATAACGCGTTAACGCGTTATGATTAAATTACAGGATTAATTCTTTTTTTTTTTTTAACGCATTTAACGCATGTGCAGAAGGACCTTCCAATTCCGCCGCCTCTGCACTAGTCGCCGCTCTAATGCAGTCAGACGGCAACTGCCATTCAAACAAACAAACAACATGGATAATTCTGATGAACCTGAGGACCTTCTGGACGGGAAGATCGTGTTCCAAAAAAACAAAGATCGAACATTCAGTAAAACCAAGGTGATATGCACACGAAGTTATCGTTTCGACGTAGCAATACGCGCCTAACCACCGCAACGCGAAGCATGTGTTGGTAGGCGAGGGGCGTTCAAGTGGAATGCGCCAAACCAGACTCACTCGCCGGACACATTGTGCAAAAGAAGCGGTCAGCTTTACTGTCAGAGAATTTGAACAAGTTAGTTTGCCTCACCAACTGGCTAAAGACCGAGTAGCTAAGAGGGCCTTTAGAGGCATTAGATTGTATCATGGTGTGGTTAATGGTTGTGTGACAAAAAATATAAAAAATGTCAACCATCCTATGGCTAAGAAGCTCAAATAATTTCTGTTTAATTTAAAAAAAAAAAGTTTTATTCAACCACACAATGGCTAAGGAACCCGAATTCTGTTTAGGATGAAGATTATATTAATGTTCCATATGGAAAAGCAATGATAACTGCTGAAGAACTGCTGAGTTGCAGCACAAAAGAAAAGTTAAATGTCATAAATGTTGTTTTCACAAAAATATTCCGAAAAAATCGGTAATGTGATTAATCATGATTAATCCATAGAAACCTGTGATTAATTTGATTAAAAATTTTAATCATTTCACAGCCCTAGTAATAAATTGTTTTGCGGTGGTTTGATCAAAGACTTAATAGAGATGGACACTACGTCTCAACTTCGTCCCACTGATCCCCCCAAAAATTAGGCCAAATGATCCTGTACACAGACGCTTCCAACTGGCACGTTTGACATCATTTGGAGTCAGAGTATGAGAATGAGTGATTCAATTTGTAAGCAGAGTCGTGCTCCTGACAATATGCTCCCTCGACCATAGACTAAATAAAGATTGATGATGCGAAACTTAAGTCAAAATATCCTGGATATTTAGAGCCAGACTTCGCAGTAAAGATTGTGATGTGGAGCTGTGGGATCGTGTTCACACCGATACCCACATTCGACCAATCAGGAAGTAAGACTCAGCTGTCAATCGTGATGCTTCACCCATTTTATATGTCAACAAAACATTTGTAAAAAACTAACTTCAAGTGTTCATCAGAGAGATGAACACTTGAACAAACATCACAGTGATTTAATGTGGTCTATTTAACATCTGCTAACATGGAGGAGCCGATGTTTACGAACTACATGTATACTGCAGTTAGCCACCAGGAGGTGTTCCTGATTGTGTGGCTTCACTTTAGGATAACTGACATGTCCAACATTTGTCACAAACACATTATTTGCTGAATGATCAACCCTCATCCGAAAGACGTTTTTTTTCAACACAATATGAAATAAATGCAACGGCAGGCAAGTTGCCAGCTGTAGGTCAGTGAATGCATCATCGACAGTAGCAAGTACCTGAGGGTGCCAGTCGGCGACGGCAGGGGGCTCATAAGGTGAGCGATGTTGTCTGGAATGTTGATAGTCAGTGGGGAGATCAGCGGCTGCACTGGTTTCACTGGGGACTCTGGAGCTTCGCGCTTCACCTTCTTTCCAGTGGACAGAGCTGTGAACGTGATCTTGATGTTTGTGCTGGGGAATCTGAAAGTGCACCTGCAAAAAAACAAAAATAAGACAGGATTTCAAAAAAATGAAGAACCCCGGGAGCTGGGGCATGCAGAGATATTTCCAATGAACTTGAACAGCATTTCAAATTAAGGTGAATTGTGAGATCTTGATAACTTGATAACATAAAGCCCGGCTGGGGAAGAACTGTTGGCCGATTCTTTGCCTGAGACAATGTGTGAGTTAATTAAATTTGAATACTGATGCAATGACTTCATGAAGCATTAATACACTGCAGAGAACTGGAGTTTAGAATGAAATGGCTGCTGATATGCACTTGTTTGCAAAGGGAGTGGTTGCCTCAGAGGAGGACATCGCTGAATTTGACAGTTGTTGCAGTTGTGAGTCAAATATAAGACATATCAATAGGAAAATATACCTCAGTGGAAAATGTGCGATACTTCTCAGTAGGTATTAGCTGATTGCTATATCTGTCCATATAAGTCAACAGAGAACCAACCATTTTAATGAACTGAATTAATTGGCGACTGATCAAGTACCTCTTTTAAATATTTACGACTTTCCAGCTCCTCGTGTCAAGAGGCCGCATTTGTGTGTTTTAAATCATTGTAAAGTCACAATAGGCTCTAGACAACAGCTGTTTTTATGTTTGTGGAAATGAAAAAACATCAAATAAGGTTGATGGTTAATTGTAAAATATCATGCTGCAATTAAGTATTTTTTTACAGTCTCATTTCAGTATTAACACCAACCCCCAAAACCCCTTATCTGTAGGGCTCAGATATAGAGATGATAATTAAACTAACTTCAGTGGTTGAATAATACATTTAAAAAACCAATAGTTGAAGCCATTCTGTTACTTCCGCACCCACTAGTGATAGTCAAACCTGTGACACTTATTTCACTGTTTTATCTACTTTCTGTTGAGCTTTTCCTGCCAACATGACTTTCAACACAGCAGAAAATAGAGTGAGGACCTGCTCCATTATCATTTAAATGCAGGAGGCCTTCTTGCTGAATTGAACTATGGTCTGTTAAGGCAGTGTTTAAACAGAATCTGGAATTACTGCTTCCAAAGACACAAAACAAAGAAAACCAGTGAGCTGTAGTGCTGCACTGACAAACGTGACAATGATGTGTTCACACTTGTTGGATTCAACACGTTAGATGACGTCAGTACCTTGAACCAACTGGATCCCTGTTGAATTTTAATGGAACAGGTCTGAACCATTGACATTTATTGTTCGACACATAGAAAAGTATCACTGGTGTTTCAATGGCTGAATATTTCTCAATTTTCATTTGGCATCTACGGGAATTTAAACATAAAAAACAACAAAATGGACTCAGGAATGATAGGCTGCCAACAGAAAATGAGCACATTTTAAGTTTGGAATTCTTGTAATAAAAATATTTTAGGTTTGACAAGAAGAAGAACATCATTGGTTTATGTACACATTTATATCTGAGGGATTAAGGGAATCTGTTTATGGAAATGTTATATCAGGAACGTTATTTAAAATCAGGGTTGGGATTAGGTTGTCTGACACATTGCTTCTCAGTTAGTTGCAGGGTGGCAGACACTGCACTTCTGTTTTTTTGCCAAGTTCTCACAGAGCTGGCATCTGCTGAAAGAACTGTATCCCTGACACTTACATCTCAAATTAGCTTTGCTGCTCACAGGAGGAGACTGAAACACTTCCTGGAGCCAGACTGGTGAGGGGAGACACTTTCATTATGCATGTGCCCTCCGAGCACCCTTTCAGGAAGGGTAGAGACTTCTCTGTGGATCCTTTAAAGTTATACACAAGCTTTAAATAACATCATAGCATCCCTCAATATCTAGAGACTGTGCAGTAGTGACAGAGTGGGGACAATGATATCTAAATATAGCAATAAATACTAAAATATCAAAAGCAACGCTGCTCCTTTGTATTCGTTCCTGCGCTTCATTCTGCTTTCAAGGATATAAACATAGACCCAAGCTCTCAAAGCCAGTTAAACATTAGTAAAGAAATCTTACATGGGAATAGTAAGCTTCAGAAATATTATAATGTGAGAGCATATCACATGGGCACAATGCGTTAATGTTGGCTGAGCATTGTTTTAGGTTCAGAGAATTTGTGGCTTAAGACTGAGTCTCAATCCCCCAATCGCCAAATATGTGCTAATAAAACATTTCAACAAATTTGTAGTGGATATAAAGGCTATACCCATACAACTGGCTCACACCTTAAGATTATTTGTTAACGATTGATCAATTAAAGATTTAGTCTGTACATTTTTAGAAAACTGAGAAATTATTAGTACATGACTTAAAGTAGATGACTTATCCAATCACACTCCATGTCCCTTAAAACTCTTAAATTAATACAATTAAAATGTTAGTGGATCATTATTGAATTAATCTGATCCAATTTTTAACTATATTGTTAAGCATTTGATTGTTAGACATTTTTAGGTAAAAAATTACAAAACTGTTTCCACTTTATCAAATGTAAAAATCTGCTGCGTTTCTCTGATTGACCAGTGAGGCTTTTCCTTCAAATGCCAGTTACAAATATTACTAATAGTTGAAATCCATATTACAATACGACAGAGATTATCAAACATTCTGTTTGCTAGTTTCTGTATGCAGGTGGCAAATCATTAAAATATAACTTCAGTATCTTAGGCTGATGAGACTCTCAGGTCAGAACAACACTTATCTACACCATGGTCTACGGATGATGTAAACTTATAACTAGATTTTGAGAAAATGATCAAGCAACTGGTTTTGTTTCGAAATTACTTCCGACAGTTAAACAATTCATACTAAAATAAATCAGAAAAACAAGCAGATAATAAAAAATGTAATTGTTAATTGGAGGATTCAAACTAGTCAAACTGCTTGATAAATCTGTGTTATAGAGCTTTGTATAAATATATATGGGAGCTTCCTGATATACATTAGGAAACATGTGGTCAAAATACGTATCTAGGTTTGCAGCCTGTTACATGCCCTGCTTCACCGTCCACTGAATGTATATGCAAAACTTCATTCATGATTGTAAATTGTTAATTGTCTGTGTGAGACTGAGGCAGGTTGTGTGTATATATATTGTTCAGCACCCCCCCTGTGCACGCATTCACAGAAAGCCCTTCATTAACCCACTTTATTCCTCTCGTATGACTAATGAGGGCTAAATGCCACACACACGGTTGCTACACTCCTGTTACAACGGCAACAAACCGGTCTTGTTCAACTGAACTTTCACTTGATTCTCTCCTCCCACACTCGCTGCAAAAACACAACAAAAAAGAATGTAAACACAAGAAGACAGCAAAGACAGGAAGAGGACCAGCTCGGACACAATTTATGGGTGTGGGATGAAACCAGGAAGAATGGGAGGGAGGTGTTATTCTCTGTTCTGTCTGTTTACATCACCAACGAGGAATCCCTGGAATACAACCGACCTGTCCCCTGGGCCACAGCTCTGCGATTTCTCTCATGCCGCCAATCTGCTGCCTTAGCTGAACCCGTCTTCATCGCGACAATGAGGGTCATTAAAGTGTCTTCACTCGCTCGAGGGTTACAGTACAGCATGTGAGCCCATGCTAGGAGGTAGCATCTTCCCCAGAGCAGCATTTTAAATAATGCTGATTAAAAGCTCTTTATAGGCAGTTGGCCGGATCAATAAGAACACCTGAAACCACTGCTGCTCCTTCCTTGTTCCAAACAGTGTGCATACAATGAAATGCATTGATCGGCGTACAATGTGTTATAACGTTAATGAGGAGCAGCTCAGAGAGTAGTAAAAACAAGCCTTTTTGTTGTGAAGTATAAAAAGTGGTTTCACATTGAGGGATTGCACAATAGCACAGAGCAGGAGGGGGGAGTGTGGCCACTGTTGGCAGAGGCTGGAGGTTTGTCCACATCACAGGCCACTTTAGAGAATCATCTCGAACCACTTTCTTTGTGCCAAAAACCCAAATAAAGGTCTAAGGAGAAAGAGAGAAAACCAGTTTGTTTTCAGTTTAGACTGTCTTTACCCGCCTCTGACAGTTGTTCAAATTACTTTGACAATAATTCGAATTTGACAGTGTAATGTTCACTTGTTTACGTGTTAGACTACACTTTCCCTTGTTTTTGTTTAGTTCATGAAACAGTTCAAGACGAAAAAACAAAAAATCGCCGAAATTGTCAAATAGGAAGCGTTTCCGTTCTGGTGTACAGGTGAAACTATGAGTAGTATTGAGTCATTACTCTTACAAAAGTCAGAAAAGCCTTCGGTGACGCTATCAAATAGCACACTTTTCCAAAATAATAAAAAGGTTGAAAGCAGATATTGGTTGGCAATCATATATTCATTTATTTTGATTGTCTAAATCATTTTATCTATAATATTGCCCCAAATAATCCTGATAAGTGTCCTTCACAGTTTGCAAGAAGCTGTGATGACTTAATTATAATTCCAGTAATACTTAATACTTGGAAGACTCCAGCTTATATTTACTTCATTTATTTTCATCTGTAACCTTATCCAAAGCAGCCACTCCAACATGGCCTACATCCAAAGCAAGCAGCACATACTGCCAGTACCACGTGTAACAACTCCGCATAGTATACAGCAGCATCATTTAGTACAGTACCGTATAGCAGTATCGGGGTGGATTCCTGCTTGTTGAGAAGCAGCCCACAAGCACACCATCAACAAGTGAACCAGTGGCGGTGCAGGTTTAGACCTGCTCAACGTGGCCCAGAAACCTCCCAACTCCTTCAGAGATGAGTCGGAGTTTGGTGTTAAAATGAACCTCTGGGCTCATGTCGTCCATTGACGTTTAATGTTAGCAGGTTATTGATTAAAAACACTGGCTAGCATGACTCCGGCTGTTTTCAGACGAGGCCAAAGGTCCCGCAGGATCTGCTGCTGTGAGCCGGCAGGGCGGGGACGGGCCGGGTTTGTTTACGTTTAGGGGTCGTGGGGAGCTCCATTCACAACTATCGGGACGCTACGGCTAACAGCTAGGTCTCATGTTTGCACTGCCGCAATGAATGTTTACAGCCCGGCGACCACAACATGTCTGACTCCACAGTGTCCATGTGGCTGAAGAATAAACACACACACGTCTCCCCCCCATGGCTGTGAGCTGGCTGTGAGCTAGCTGTTCGTGCTAACCGGCCCCGACACAGACACCGTGGAATGCGGCTAACGCCGAGTTAACCACGGGAGGGGGGATGTGGAATGAAGGCAGGCGGCTAATTAACACTGTTGCTAACAGGAATGTCAACAAAGAAAATGGCTATTCGAACAGGATGCGGGGTTCTTGCTAACATGCTAAAACACGTGGTGCTCTCGACCCTGCTAGCCTGCGCTAAGTCAATGTTGTTGACTGTTCACTTTAGCTGCCCGGCTACTAGCGCCGCATCCACATGTTCACCAAGGATGGAGGGGGACTTACATTCGTGGAAGCTGCAGAGGAGGGGCGCCCCGTCTTAGGAACACTCCGTCTACAAACACCCCGTTTTTACCGAGACACCTCAGGTAAAAATCGCCGCCGCCGGTGCCGTCGTCGCTGGCGGTGAATATCTCCAGGTGCCTGCGGGAGATGAAGCTGGAGTGGCCCATGCTCACGTCCACGGAGCCCTGGGACGAGTTGCGGCCGATGGTCACCGAGCGCTTTTTCATCATGTATTCGAATTCACGGCCCTCGAGCCGGGCAACCGGCCCAGACGATCCGCTCACCACGGCCATGTTCGGCTTTAAATCCCTAAAGAAACAAATGGTGGGATAAATAAGACACCGGGGTACGGACGCCGGACTGCAGCCCTTCAGTGGCGTGGAGATGGAGCGAAGCTACAGGCGGGGCATCGAATTGAAACCGGGAGTTTGGAGGGGATCATGCGAGGCCAGGGACCGCGGCTCCGACCCACCGCCGAGAGAAAGAGTAGCGGAGCGATCCAACCGAAAGGAGCAGCGGGCGGAGATCTCCCGACTGACAGCGCTCTCCACCAATGAGAGGGGAGGAAGCGGCTGCAGCGCCCACACTGCGACCAATCAGAGGTCCGAATGTATGTGAGGACAGATTCAAGGTCGGTTGGTGCGCAGTAATACGCGCATACGCTACTGGGAGAGGCGGAAGAAGTGGTGCGGGTGTAGAACAGGGAGCGGATCAAGCGGTTTACACGTGCAATCTATAACATTCATCGCTGCTGTCAAATATGATCGATAATCCGCGGCCCGCGCGTCGGCATCACGGATTAATCACGAATCGAAAACGGGAATCGACCACGTGCATTGAAGCAGTTGGCGGGTTTTCCGCTCCCGTCAGTGTCCACGTCGCAGCATCGCAGAGCCGCGGTGCTGCGCCAGCTCCACTACAGAATCCACGCCGGGCGTTCCGCGCGGCCCCCTCTGCAGCACCTCGTTGGTTTGTAATGGTTCAAGTTATCATCGTAACTGATCTCGAATCAACACAAACAAACCACGTTGTCCTGACACAAACACACACACACACACACACACACACACAAATAAAACTCCATGTTATCAGGGGAGGTGCGGGGCTGCAGGTTTTCACTCCCGTGCCGTGCTGTGCTTTGGCCTTGTTGTTATCGTCAGACTGAGCGACCCCGCCATCTGTAGGCCACTTGTTTGTAAACACAGTCCGTGGGCAGTGCGCGTGCGTAACAACTGATGGAAGATAACACGTCAGACCAAAAGGATGAGTATTGGTCAGGCAATAACAGGATGCAGAATCATTGTTTTTTAACTTGATCGACTAGAAAAGATTTCGAGTTTGATAAATATGATAAGAGTTGATAGTCAATCACGATACATTAAAGGTACTACATATAATTAGAAGAGGAAAAGGGGTCTTATTTGTATCATTGTCTCCTCTCTATGGAAATAATGAAGAGGATTCCAATACAAGAAGAGAATATCTGAGAAGATGATTGTTCTTGCAGCTCTGGGGTTGTGAAATCTCTACCGATCTTAAATTACCTCTTTGTATTATTATAATGGACAAAAACAACAATATCTACAAGCAATGTGTGTTTGTTCATTTAAATATGTATCAAGCAGACGTGTCTTTGATGGTGGCTCCCAGCCTTTCTCTGTTTTTACATTAATGTAAATGATCATATCTTTATTGCGTACTGTTAGTTACAAACAAATTGAGGATGTTGCCTGAGGCTTTGGGAAGTTGTGGTGTGTTCTGCTTGTATTGTATTAGGTATAACTGATACATAAATTGAGTAAAATACTTGGCAGAATAATACGGATTATTTTCAATATTTACTGTGGCTGCAGGCCTGAAGATTAAAGATGCCTGCTCCAATTCTGGAAAACGACCACACTATGCAAAACAGTTTGTGACAGGCTTTAGACATTTATTCTTATTGTTTGTTTTTTCTTTGTTTTATTTTCTGATTGTTGATGTTAATTTTTTTATTACACACCTGATGCCAAAACAGAAAATCGTTCTCAATGAAACATCCCATCCATTATGTTTGATTGAGTACAGTGACATTCAGTGACAATCTGATAAGTCTTCCTGTCATGTGGGCATAAAACGATTAACATTTTCTGTACTGGATATGTACATTAATAATCATTAACAGCAAAAAAAAAATCTGTTGTGTAGCTTCATTGCATGTGTAACTTAAAAAGCTTTTATAGATGTAGTCTGGTTGACGTATTTCGATGAAGACATTTGATGGATGTGTTTGCAATGAATAGACAGGAATATGACTTTTAATGGTGGTGCATTAGAGCTTTGAAAAGAGGTCTGTTGAGATGTAAAAAAAAAAAATACAAACCCTGAAGTTAGATTTTAACAGGGATGAATACACAGTTGTTATGGTTTTACTTTTTCCACCTGCTGGTTGAACTGGAGAGTTGAATGACCTCTAAAATCCACCTGCATCAACTTCCAACCTCATCTCAACCACTGGAGGGAGACATGCACCGTCACAACCCTCCATAGATGACAGCATGAACTCACTGGCCGTTTCAGGCTTTTAGCCTGGACAGAGAGCAGCATCACTGCATCGCCTGCCAAAACACACACTGACACACCCACAGCCACGTTTTACCAGCATCTATAGACTTATTAATAACACAAGTTGCTAGGATGGGCCCGATGTTTAATAATACATTCATACACATTTGATTGTTTTAAGTAAGTGCTTTGAGGGTATTTTTGATTTTACACATCTCAGCTGACAGTACATATACAGATGATTTAATAGAGCCCAGATCTGAAAGAGACATTTACAGATTTACTTTATCTACGTGCGTAACTTATTGTACTTTCTGTGTGTTTGTCTTGTGGCGGCCTCTTATTTCTCCGCTGGTGACAGTCGAGTCTATTAGTTCCAGGAAGAGCAGCGACCTCTGTGGCACAGTTAATGGGAATCAACTATTAATCGAAGCTCTTCCAAACCACATGACTGGGATTTATGACCCTAATATCTTTTTGCACTGTCGCCCACGGAAGAGTAGGCTTTAGGAAGCTTCAAGTTTTATTAGATTTAGAGCAAGTCAGGATCGATCTGCCAAAATAAAACATCTGATAATCTGCGTATTTCACATGAGGGACTGTTGTGATTAGAGATCATAATGACATGTACCACCAAGTCAACTTGTGGATTTCAGTATAACAGGGAGGGAGGGCGGTGTCCCATGGGGGTGGAGAAGGCTCCAAGCAGCAGGGTTTCCATCTCTTTGCAGGGAGAGAGAGACGCATTACGCCTCTCCTCCATTTCCTCCTTCTCCTCTGGGGCAGGAACCAAATGCGCACATTAATAACACTCTCCATGTCTGAGGGAGCTAATGCTGCCTTAAGTGCTGATTACGGCTGGGAAGATTCAGGCGTGGAGGAGTATTAGTTTCACTCTCTTCACTGGATGTTGTGGTGAACAAACCAAAGCCCAAATCCAAAACCTTTCTGAAGGGAGAACTGCTAATTGGCCAGACCCTTCTGCACATACAGGGCTTTCTAGCTTTCTGCTGAGCTCAGTACTTTAGTGTATGTGTTTGCTTTCGTTGTCAGTCTCTGCGCTGCGTGGATCATACAAAAAAAAAAACAGGGCCAAAACCCACATTGCCTGTTTGGCTACTTTTTCTAATGAGGTGCAGCCGCACAAAGAACACAACAACAGTCGTTTGAAACCATGTTTAGTCAGATATTTTAGAATTGTATCCGTCCTACAGGAACAAGAGACACGTTCAAACATAAATATAATTTACGACAGTACAAAGATGACAACAAGCACATAAATAAGGCAAACAGTGTCATCATGGTGCAATCTTTAAAAAGCTTCCTCCTCCGGCCAAAAGTGCTGAGAAACACATTTTCCACTCCAACAGTGCTGTCCACACTCAACATGGCGACATGTTTTTACCCTGAAGTCAAAGTGTGGAATAAAGTTTGTTTTATCTGCTAGGATTATTCAAATGTGTTCCAGGTTGCGTTTGGATTTGAATTAATCATATATCCTCCACTGAGGCGAAACCTCCCGGGGTTCAGAGAGCCAGAGACGAACACCCTTGTGCTTCAGTCCCGCCTGCCAGCTCCCTCCTCATCCTCACGTTTGAAGGAGTCCGGTCTCTTCCGCTCGGTCCGACTCCTGTCACGCTTCGGTCACAGTATGTCGTGTTTGATCAGGTTGAGTTCCTCCTCGGACACGGTGATCTGCCCCGTGTACCAGAATATCCAGGGGATCAGGCTGAGGAAGATCAGCAGGGGCCCGGACAGCACGAAAAAGTCCCAGAAACTCAACGGCGCAAAGATCCCCACGAAGAAGAGGATGAGGCCGGCGATGTCCAGAAACAAGGCCAGCGCTATGAAGAACTTGACGCACCCCCTCTGCTCCATCGCCGCAGCCGAGCGAGAGAAAAAGGACGAGTGGCTGTCGTCTCAAGGTCTGACAGGAGTGAGTCTCTGTGTAGAAGTGACTTTCTTGTCCTGTGGATCATTGTCTTTAACCAGCAGCACACCTTTGCATTTCTATCATAGTTCAGTGGCAAGTCAGGTCTCCAGGCACAACAAAAGGTTGTGAAGCTCTTTAACAGCTGAGAAACTCACAGTCCGTCTTCATTCCTATGCAGGCCTGACCTGTTTGGCCCCTTTCTTGTCATTGATGTGACACATCAGACCGCTGTCTGAAACCCGCGTGACAGATTTATGCACGTATATTTCATAATCATCTGCCATCGAGGTTGTCTTTACACAGTTATAAGCTTGATATAATTAATTTGCCGTCCTCCCCCAACCCCTAACCCTTGGATTATTTTATTCAGCTAATGAAAATTAAGTGATTCCAGCACTGCATCAGTGTGTTTCATCTTTTATCAGATGTTTCAAAGCCTCCTCTTGACATCACTCCCATCGATTTACCCATGTGTATGTTTACCCGTGATATTTAACTTCACAGGGTGGATACGCTGCACTGAAGCCTTCACTAAACATGAGCAATCCCTGGCCCATGCATCACTACAATAACCCTGCCTACTGTGGAGGGACTTGCCGGCAAAAAGAGGAAACGCACGTAATGGAATCTTCCCTTGTTTGACCTGTCCTGCTGCTGCAATCTGTCTCCGCTTCCCTGTCCTGAATGCCTGTAGTTACAGCAGGTGTACACAGCACAGGTGAATTGACATTTCACGTGGCAGAGCTGACATTTTGCATAAGGTGTGCCATGAATCTAAGCATCTAAACATATGGAAATCAGTCAAAACATTCCATAAGATACACATGTTCCCAGGTCACATGAGATCCTCTGCTGAGGAGTTCCCGGTTTGTTTAACCAACACCGAGAGACAAACCAGTCTGACCAGTATGTGTGTGTTTGCACAACTCTACCTACCTCTTTCTGGTTGCAGCTACAACTTGTGTAAGGTATGTCACATGCATTTTTTGCAGATGCGACAAAGCCTTTGTGAAAAAGAATAAATAAATTGAAGTTGAAGTAATGGAGGAATCTGCGGACAGGAACATTTGTCCAGTACGTTTCACAGCCAGCAGCAAAATTATATTTTAGGAGCTTAGGGGGAGTTTAAGCTAAGCTAATGTTTTTTAGACTTGTCTCTATATATATCATGGGCCGTGCTAACCAAATTAGACCCCCCCCCACCCCCCATAGTTACCATTTAGATGTCAGTTCACTGACTTAACTTGACTAAATACACTTACATTATACTTACAAGCTCAAAACTGAAATGATAAATGACCTAAAACTTGACTCTAACTTGAGACCCTTCTATAAAACGTAAATACAGGTGATGCCTCAAGGTTCCATGAGATTCTAAAGTGCTGAAGGGGCAAATAAATAAACAAAATAACCACAAACTAATAGCCTCTACACAAACCTTGACACTTTGGGGGCTTTTATGACTCTGGGGCCCCAGGATGCTGCCTGCTACCTGGGATTTGGATAATTCTTGTATCCGGGCCTGCCGAAATAGACATGTCAGTCAGACTAAACCTCTTATTTTGACTGAAACATGTAAAGATGGTTGTCTAAGGCTGTGAAGGGCTGCAGCTTAATGTTTTAATATATATGACCAGAAAACCGTCCCAATTTGAAATGAAGCTACTTATTCAGAGAGGCAGCGGCTCAGATCTCCTGTTCTTCTCCCTTTTCTCCTTCTTCCTCGTCTTGTCCTTTTTCTCCTTCTTCCTCTGTTGGTTCTTTTTCTACTTTACCCTCTTCTTGTCCTTGTCCATCTCCTTTTTTCTCCTCTTTATTCTCGAAAGTGGAGGACTCCAGCGAGTCATCATAGCCTTCGTTGTGGTAGGCTGAGTTTTTGCCCCAGGTCACCCTGCTGGCTTTGCGTGGAGAGGTCGGCCCCACCTCGCTCTCGGAGTCTGCGTCCTCCACGCACTTCACGTGTCTCGATTTCTGGCTCATCCTCTTGGAGATCTTACTCGCCAGCCGCTCCACGACGCTGTTCCTCTGGTCCCAGCCGTCGTAGTCCCCGGGCACCTGCACGTTGCCCACGTACCACATGACCCAGAAGCCCAGGCTGAAGAATATCACCAGGGAGCCCGTGTAGATCAAGAAGTCGCCGTAGAAGCGGCCGTCGAGGCTCACGTTGGCGAATATCCCGACGAAAAGCACAACAAGGCCGATGACGTCGAAAACGATGGCCATCAAGAAGGAAGGCACGCAGCTGCCCACGTACCGGATCAGGTCCATGGTGAAGACGTGGAGAGCTGAGGCTCTTGACGCGTGAATAACGGGAGGATGCTTCATCCTGTACCTGCACACCTGGGGAGAACGCCCCACCTTAAAGACTGGATAAACAAACGTCTCCTCAGGTGGCTCCCCTGCGCACAGACACACACGGACACACACACCTCACTAGATCAGGCAGCTTCCACCTCTGAACTGTCACTGCACCGTCCAATATCACACAATAATGCGCCTTGGTTCCCATAATGCAAATGAGCCCAGGAGCTGCGCGGAATTTGAATTTGGCAGTCAGATTCTAGCCTGCAGGACGACATGCATGACTTAGCGTCTCTCTCCTGAGTTTTTATCTTCTTTGTTTATAGACCAACAACAGAGCTACACATGCAAACAGAGAGCTGACTCACTACCTCATTTGAGGCAACTATTGGAGCTCCACCTCTTCGAACCTGATGGATTGACATACAAACCATGTGATGAGCCTGAATCAACATGTTTGTGTGAGCTTTTTGTCTGATTACGTTTTCTGCTTGTTCATCCTCCCACAGTAGAATGTCCTTAATATGGGCAGAGTGATTTGTTTTCACATAAAGCAACTGAGGAAAGTCCTCATCTTTCTTTTTTTATTTTAGCCTTTCTATTGATTGTGATTCATCTCTAAATTCTTCTGGCCCTACATTCAAATGTTTTACTTTTTCTGACCATCAGTCCCAAACCTAAAAATGCTCAGTTATCTTTTAGAACATAGGACAAGATAATCCCTTTATGGAGGGCGATACATGACTTAAGTATAAATAAATAAATACATAAATATATGGATAAATAAATGCATAACTACATTCAGAAATAATTTAATAAATTCAGAATTAAATAAGTATGGAAATAAATAAATGTGGAAATATATATTAAGACATTTATTTATACATTTCTTTATTTATTTCTGTATTTATTTATACATTAATTAATTAATTAATTTATACTTAAGTCATGTATCGTCCTCCATATCCCTTGTGGGTTTGAAGGTCTTCCGCCCTGTTTGATGTTAAGTTGCCAACCACCTGCTGTTGTCAGAGATCACCAGCGGATGTTAGGGACATACCAGTTGTGTACCTTTAATGTCATTGTCTATTTCAATCATCCAATCAGAAGACACCCTCTGCTAGGGCAGGCCCACCACAGTCTCACCCACCTGGGTAAATGTCTCTAACATCTTGCCATCCAGTGGGTCTTTCCTCCTGATCCAGTGCTATGTTGGCTGCTGTGTTCTGCAGTCTGTGATGCTTCTTTAATGCCGTGGTGCAGGGTTTGTCTATGGATTCCAGTAACCTGATGGTAGAAATTGCATCAAAACCTCTGTGGCGAACGATTTCTGTCCAGCCATGTTGTTCTGCCTCAGATGCCCTCTCCACATATATTTCACTTAAAAATGATTGATTGATTGTCTGAACATATGCAGATTAATTCTCTATTCGTCAAATAAAAAGTTGATCAATTTGTCTCTAACCAGTTTAAAGGCCAGTTCGCGTTGTAATGTCTCCTATTCAGACTATTTGTATTCAGATCAGGTCAGTTTAGTTAAATTTTGTCCACAAACTATTAAACAATGGATTTGATATAAAAAAAAAAGCAAGGCAATACGTTGGGAGGATTTGTAAGGATATATAAAAGCTGAAGCATGGCTACCCTTCGTACCAAGAATAATTCTACTGGCAACCCTTTTGATAGCTAAAATTAATGAAATGAAATCAAATAAATACAAATGAATGATTACATATCTGTTGTTTATTTGTTAAACATATTTTAAAAAACATATTAAAACACAAAAAGTGGGCTACACATTTTATGTTAATCATCATAATGATTCAATATATTTACTCCTTTTACAGAGGAACATCTGTTATCTGTCCTTGACATTGTTTTCTTAAACTTGCCAGTGTCCCTCAGTTCAAATAATCTTTGGTAATGTTGGGGAGATCTATGCTTTATACATTATTTGTGCACCGTTTAATTCAACAAGATCATAAAATATTAAGGCATATAACTTAATAAAAAGTGGATTTGTTGGTTCATGGTAACCAGATCGATCCGCAATTCTTACTGCTTTTTTGGCAGTGGGAAGATGTGATTCATGTTAGTTCGGTTCCCAAACCTCCACATGAATAGTTATGTGTGGAACAATGAGGAAATACAAACTTTTCTTATTATACACACAGACCTTGTTGGTGAGGTCACAAGGTCAAACTTTGTACCAAACATGAACCTCTTGTGGATTCAGAGGTTGATTCACTTCATCTGGAACAATCTCACATGCAGTTATGTTGTATAACTTAGACATGGTTTAATATTACCTGGGTTACTAACCAATAATCACGCTAACTGGAATAGGAACTCAGATAATGTCATGGTAACAATAAAGTTACTAACACAGTATATAACTTAAATATTTATGTATTTATCTTCAAGTCTCTGTGGACCAATTCTATTCTGTCTATTTGCAGGTGTACTTTTGATATGCTGAATTATGTGTGTTAATATTACTGCTTCCCGTCTAACAATAGGTAACAAGTAAGAGATTTTCATCGTGTACATTGAGATTTTAATTGCAGGCTGTAATCTAAAGAATTATCCAAACTGTGCATAAAACTTGTTTAGGCTTTACAAATGTTAACGTTACATTGTTCTGGTTTATCAAATTTTATATATAATCCACTGAACGCATTAACTGATGTTTTTTAAGGCCACTAGGGAGCATTCAAAATAACATACAAAATGTGATGACAGTGTATGTGTGAAAGAACAAATTTCACACACTTATAAATGTTAGTCCTCTGAAAAGGTCTGAGGAGAAAATGTTGAAAAAGGGCCTATCCCGCAATGTTAGAGAAAGTTAACAATGACTTCCTGGATACGCCCCCTGATTCGGATCTGCACTTAAATTAAATGAGTTCTTCCCTGACCCATACCACATACTCCCATTAGGTTTAATGGTAATTCTGACGTAATCTTGTTAAAAATAACACGTCAGGATGGGGTGAAAACATGACATACGACTTT
Organism: Pleuronectes platessa; assembly: GCF_947347685.1. NCBI lineage: Eukaryota > Metazoa > Chordata > Actinopteri > Pleuronectiformes > Pleuronectidae > Pleuronectes > Pleuronectes platessa. Next base: position 6,775,242 of record NC_070641.1, read on the forward strand.
CATCCTATGTGCAACAACAGGTCCATTAATCTGAAGCTGTCACCTCCCTCAACTCCAGAGAAATAAAACCCTCTCTCTTAACTTTATCTGTCGGCTTTTTGGTCAGATAGGACAGACAGCACATGGTTTTTAAAGTTTTTTTTCCTGCTGTAGACAAAAATGAAAATGTGATTTGTGTGGGTGAATGAAAACAGTAAAGTTGGGGTGACTGACAAGCAGTGATATGAGAGGAGCTGCAGAGTGGCGTGCTAATTCTCTGAGCCGCACCTTTCTCATAAATGGCCTGCAGCATCCCTTAGCATGTGAATATTGATTATAGCTGCTTTAAATCCAAGCTGCTCTTTACAGACCAGAGTTTTGCCATAAAAAATGTTCAACGGCTGACAACAATAAATATTTAGTGTCCATTACGTTACAGTAGAAGCTGCTTGTCTCTCAAGGGGTACTTCACATTTCTGTGCACGTCATATTTAAATCCCATGAAAATGTACTTTCAGGTCACAGTAGTCAAATTCTCTCTTTTTTACATATTGTATATTTCAAGACGGATTCATTCAAATTCAAAGCCGCCTTCCTCGTGATCTTGTCCCAATAAGGACTTCAGTGGATGCAACTACACACAGTAAACCATGAATAGACAATTATAAGCTCTCACAATCTTTAATTATTCATGCATTGGCATACACTGCACAACTCAGCATTAGGAAATCCCCCATGTCCACTTTTCCCCTCATAAATACTAATAGGCACAGTTTGCTTTCTAATATCCTCATCGCTAAATTGAGTGTGAATGTGTGCATAATTGCATTTTAAACAGCACATTGTTGTCCTCGCGCGCACACCTACTTTTTGACAGCCACGGTTATTAATGCAAATGTTGTCATGCTCACTTCAGACTGAGATAAGGGCAATGTTTTGTAGATCCTGGTAAACCAGAGGAATAAACATAAATGTCACCGACACGCAGAGTTTTTACAATTAGGTTCCACTGACGCTCCCATGCTGAAAAGCGTCATTTCAAATCAGTGCCGTCTTAAAGGTAAAGTGTCTCCGTTCAGATTTACATCCAAACGTGAAGTTCTCTGGCAGAATAACACCTCCAACGTGGTCACAGATTGAACATGGGGGGTCTGTAGTAGCTGAGGGGCCTCTTCATGTTTGACTGCTTCCTGTTCTCCTTGGTGATGGGGATCAGGACCACGCCCACCACAAAAACCATCAGCCCAATGGAGACCAGTGCCGGCCCCAGGATGTTGGTGACCCTCTTGCAGTGGCCGGCGAAGTAGAGGCCGCTGATGATGATGCCGCATGCCAGGAAGCTGCCCCCGGTGGACATGAGGTGGATAGGGTACCAGAAGACCTCACATTTGCTGTGGGACGTCTCGGTTGTCCACAGGGACTCGCTGCGTGAGAGGCTGAACACGGTGCTCTCTGTGCGGCTTGGGGGCGTCAGCTGGTCCTTCGACTGGGAGAGGGTGCACTCTCCCAGGGGGATGTTCTCTGGGTTGCCTGGCATGGCCTCGAGGATGACTCTGGAGAAGTGCGTGAGACATGAGTCAATCTGAGGGCGTCTTTTAATAACATGACATTAAGCACGATATAGAATATTGTCTACACACGACAAAAAAATTACTCTTTTCAGGAAGCCTGAAGCAAACTTATCAATGATAAAAATAAAAAAAAATCTAAATATATTTTGCTTTTCCCAACCCAGAATTGTAATAACTTTTTTTGTACTAATGTCACGGCTGCATATTTGAGTTGATTCGAATCACCTCACTTGATCATTTCCAGTCGTTTGCCCATGAGAAGCAGCTCCCATCAGGCGGACAGAAGTGAGGAAGTACACAAACACCTACCTTTCAAATCTGGATCAATATCCTGTGTCTTTACTCTTGAAGAGTCCACGATAACTTTAAATCTATGAAGCATCAGAAAACATCCAGAAACCTGAGCTAGATGCTTCCTCCACCGTCCGACCAGAGAAACCAGTAAAAATGCAGTGACACACATCCACACTGAACCACCATCTACCCACCCTCCTCTGCTCTCTCCACCTCCTCAACAGGATCCCGTGAGCACCATCCCCTTACCATCATCTACCATCGCAGGCGGTCTCTCCTGATGCTGCATCCAGGGCGAGGAGCTTGTCGTCAGGTCCCCAGAGGATATCCATAGACACACACCCCCCCCCGAAAAAAAAATCCCCACTCAGGCTGAAGTCTCCATAGGGCTGTGAAATGATTCTAAAAGAACTTCGACAATCAGCTCGGTTGTTGCCCGTTTGTCTAAAAATGTCTAAAACTTCCAGGGGACCGGACAACGAGAGGAAAAACATCTGCCTCAATTGGCTGCTTCTCTTTCCACACAAAGAGCAGGGCAGGGCAGCGACTGGGAAATGGCTCTCTGTTATAGCTGGATTGATGTAGCAAGCAATCACCCATACAGAGACTTTCCAATACAGCCTGATATGTTGGCAGGGTATTGATCCCAAAGTACCCCGGAGCAATTATGTGCAAGTTGTAGTTTTGTTCGGTGAACATGGGATCGATGAAATCTGTGTAGCATAATTAACCCTCAGAAAGCAATGGGAGTCATGGAGAGTTTTGGTCAAATTTAGGATTTATTCGTTATTCCGCTCCTGAAATGTCCTGCATAGGATTCACAGGGCGCGTAGAGGAGGGATGTTAGTGCAATATGACACTGCTGCTTCCACTTAACAGCCCTGATTTTACAATTTGTGTCTTTGTTGCTTTGTGTTCACTTTTGGAAAGACACGAGTGTCAGCGTGAGGCCATTGATCGGAACATGATCTCACTCTTTAACACAATTACACATTGCAGAGAAATCTCCGGCTCTGAAAAAATGGCTCCTCGTCCCTGCTGCTTGTACTTAGCGAACCCGAACCTCCAGCCGGATCTCATTACATTACTGCTGTCATCTGTTTAAAACGCATCATTGTACCATGCTGTGGCACAACACTGATGTAATGAAGCCTGTCAATACCTGCAATGAGCCACAAAATACAACAGGGGGCAGTACTGTTATATGGTTGGGTGTGGGCAAAATCCTGAATCCGGTTTCCATGTGTCATTAACTTTTAGTGAAATATTTCATGCCAGGATTAATTGATCCCTCGATTCTGACGTCCCTCGTGGATCAAAGTCTTTCATTCTGCAGCCACCTGTGAGATTACATCCACTTCATGTAATGTGTCACACTATCTTGAGATTATGATGAGCCCTATTCTCTTTCATGGCTGTGTTAAGTGGGTTGTTGATCATAATCATCTGAGGGTATTTTACAATGCCAGTAAACCTGCTCAGAGATGAGGTGCAGCAGCAGGGCCCCTGTTTGACTGCGGCTCCACACACAATGTATTGGTTTTCTGTGAATCAGGAAAATACTTCCAGGATCATAAACCAGTTGAGGAAGAAGCTATAATACACATAGCATGTTTACACAATGACATAATCTTGGGGCTCAGGAAATTGTGACAGTAATTGTTTTTTTAATTATATTGACTTTTTTAGACCCAACATTTCTCCGTGAGAAAATACTTGATGAGGAAAAGCTTAGCACTCCTCTGCCACAATGGGTTTGCAGAGAGAGAGAGAGAGAGAGAGAGAGAGAGAGAGAGAGAGAGAGAGAGAGAGAGAGAGAGAGAGAGAGAGAGAGAGAGAGAGCAGGAGGAAAGAGACCATAGTCTAAATACATAGCGCTGTAATAATAGCAATATCAATAGTAATGATAATTATTTATAATTATTATTGTATCAGCAGGTGTGGAGCAGGATCATGGGGGCAGTCGGGGGTTTGCAATCACAGATCTAGACTCTGCAGCTCCGGAGGGATACATACCTTCAGAGAGCGACAGGGTGAGGGACGGGAGAACGAGAAAGAAAACTTCAGGAGAGAGAAGAAGAGGCCTAGTTAGTAGCAGGAATTTTGTCAAGCCTGATTTGAATGCATGCAGAAGGAGAGGGAGAGGAGGAGAGGAGGAAAGTGCTGTTGGCAGTCTATGCCTCCAGCTTTGATCAAAATGGGAAATTGTTAAGCCTTAATTTTAAATGTAGAGAAGGGATCTGCCTCCTGGAGCTGGTTCCACAGGAGAGGAGCCCGATAGCTAGAGGCTCCGCCTCACATCCTTGGGAGCACGAGGAAAAACAGGTAAGGTTGCATTTAGAGTGCACAGTGGTCTATTGGGGTAATCATAGGGGGTAATATGCTACTATGAGCATGGGGCTTTGTAAGTCAGGAGAAGGATTCTGAATTAATTTCAGGATTTTATAGTGTGTGAGTGTAGCAAAGATAATGTTTAGGAATTGTGTCTTTTTTTAGATCCTGTCAGCATTAACACTCCAGCATTTTGGATCAACTTTACAGACTTGATGTGGAATGATGATAAGACACTTCGATAATCCAACCTAGGAATAACAAAATAATCTTTTCCTGCATTCGTTGCATAAAGCCAGTTTCTTGTGCCAATTAAATGTTCCAGTCTCTAAAGTAGGATGTGATGGTCAATGGTGTCGAGTGCAAAACTAATTTCAAGTTTGTGTCTTGTAGTTGACGAAAAGATAAATAAAAAAAACTAAATCAGACAATTATCAGATCAGCAGATTATGGACAGTCCTGATTTGGAAAACTATAGCGATATTTGTGAAGCTCCTCGTTGTTGATCTGACACAGTAACTCTTCCCTGGAAGACAGGACAAGTAAATTCATTCAAATGGTAAAGCAGCATGACTCATTTAATTAAATCAGTGGTCTTCATCTATCTTTTAATGAATTGGCAGGAAAAAACATATCAGGCCATTTAAATTAGAGTTAATATTGAGATTAGAGTGTTATGTAATGTTAAAACGATCTGTAATGCAAATTAAACCGTTGCAGATTCCCCAGATTTGTTGTACCCTGAATCAAATCACACGTGGATTATGTGACTTGTCAGTATTCAAAAGTTAAAAGTTGAGTATACTGGTAAACCAACACACAGGTATCAGTCTAATCCTGTTTGGTAATACAAACACAGAAGGTTGCCAGGGATTAGAGGTAATAAGCCTCATCTTGAGTCAGCACGCTGAGTTTGTTGGTTTGCCAGGGGTTTTAAGGCTGGATTCAAATGAACTGTGGACTTTGAGGCACAGCGCGGCTCCTCCGGTTAAAGCCACCAGAACTAAGATGCTCTAACAACTCCGACCCTTGCGGTTTTTCAGGGCTGTGGATTAAACAGGAATACTTTTTGGCCAAATGAAGCCTTGCGCGGAGCTTCGTTAACTCCTGAGCAAATATCGATAAAAGCCGCACGGCAGCTCATCTGCAGATACTCACTCGTCTGTAGATGAGTCACATTTCAGGTAAAACTCAGCAGATTTATTAACACATGGAGCCCTTTTCATTATAGATTACCTTGGACAATTAATTAAGCTGCTTTGCATATTCACAGCGACTTTTGGGGTAATCCCAGGAGGGGAGAGCATGCAAAAAAAACTGTAGCATTCAGGGTCTTTCACTCATGGAAGTGCAGAGAGACTTATGATCCTCTTGTAGCCATCAATCTACCCCTTAAAGACAAAGACCAGACACTGAACCTGTCACTTAGCTCAATTCTGCTGAACTGTCATGAGCATTAAGCTGAAATCCTAAGTTTACGCCTTTTAGATGTTCCCTCAACCTTTCTATACTCACTTTATATAGCACTATGGCCTGATGGACAGATGCAGTGGAAGGATGGAGTAAGGGTCAGGTAAGAACCCATTGAATATCATGTACATTTTTTATTTAAATTGATCAGATGTGAAGATACTGAGGTTGGTGCGATTGTTGTTAGTTTTGTCTAAAGGGCCCATATTGTTTAAAATACATTTTCTGGGCTTCTACTATCGGTAAAATACTTGAATGGGGTCAGTGGGTCACTCCGTGGACTTTTTCACTCAGTCCATTAGAAGAATTATGCTATTGGAACTTTGCGTTTCGTACTTCTTCTCTTTATGGTTTCATCATGAAATCGCACTCTTCTCTCAGCCCCACCCAGCCGGCACCAGTCTAGCCTCCGAACCCGAAAAATGTCCTACAATAGCGAAAAGGTATTTGTTAAATCCCACTACTGATCATCAACTATGTGTTAGGGCTTTTAATCATTTCTATACCCTCCAAGTGCAAAAACATGGGCCAGAGGCAGGAGGCGATTTATATTTAGTCGGGCAGGTAAGCAAGCGGGACAAACTGGGGTCCAGGTAAATAGAAGTGGGTAACAGATTAAGGTGTCACGTTCAAGCAACGTGGATCTAAGCGCAAGCACGGACTCAAAGGCTAGTGAAGTTTCATTTAAAGGGATAGTTCACCCAGAAATGAAAATTCACTAATTTTCTACTCACCACTATGCCAATGGGTGAGTCCACAAAACACCTTGGGAGTCTCAGGTGTAAACAGTGTTGCAGCCGATTCAAACACTTCACCCAACCCTCCATTGGCAGAGTGGTGACTAGAAAATGAGTGAATTTTCAGTTCGGGGTGAACTATGCCTTTAATGAACTTAAACACAAAACAGACTTACAGTCATTGTCACAAGACAAAAACTCAGGTCCAAAAATTCCCGCCAAGCTAATCAAGTTGTAAAAAACTGAAGTATTAAACCTCAGGTTGAATCGGGAAACCAGGCGGAATCAAAAAGAAATGAACCAGAACTAACCAGAACACCTGACGAACACAAAAGGGGAGGGTGAGGGAGAAAGTAAGACACAGGTGTGACACATGAGGATTGAGGAAAAGAGTGAAGTGACCTTCGGTTGTACTCTGTGTTTCACAATGCACTGTGGGATACAATGGGTGCTTTGAATACCCAGAAGTATTTCTGACCCAAAAGTATTTCAGCGGCCGCCATAATAAGAGCTGTTTGAATTCTCTAAATGATGAGGATAGGAGCTTCAATGCTTCCTATGCAAAATTGACGTTTCAAACACACCGTTTGAGAACTGGATAGTGTAATCTAGGTCAGTAATCTGACACCTTGATCTATTTTTTTCTCTAAATAAATCAAACATGTGTTCAAGCTGTTTAGGAGTCTTCCACCCACCACATATTTTCAAGGAGGAATGCGAAGGCAGGCATTTCCATGCTTTGATGATCTCAACATCCATATGTATTCATATTGACGTACATCTTCAAATCCATCGGGTTGATTCAGCGCACTGGGATAAAAATAGAGCACATAATGCATGCTTTTAGCAGGCAGAGGGAAGGTAGCTGTGGCCTGCTGATGATGGCCTCTGATGGTCCTTTGTGACGTCAATGCCCTGCACTGTTCTCCCCCTGCTGTGGCATGTCAGTGATGGGGGAAAGGACATGGAGTGCCATTAGATGCTGGGAGAAAGGAGATGTAGAGTGTATAAACAGATCAATAGCCCGGCAACATCTCATTTCTGATTTGTTTTCCCACTTTGATAATTGGGCGAAGAACAGAGTGTGTCACGCTCCGACAGAGTAGTGCCGAATTAGGGGACAGAGTTCTGCTGCGTATTGCCTTGACTGGATATATTGAAAGGTGTTTAAAGCTTTGGAAATCCTTTCATATACAAAATGATCATTGAATAAATCTGTCCGTTGCAGCACATAACCCCACCCCCTCCATCTTCATTAGCTTCCGGTTAAGTTCAGCAGCACAAAAAATCCTCCTCCTCACATAAATGCCTCCATGCCTTGGCCTCCCAGTACCTGTGTGACCTCCTCCTCCCCTACATGCCATTGATCCTTGGATATGGGTCTAATCAGAGTTATATATATATATAATATTTATACATATATAAGGCTAGATGTCTCGTCCGCGTTTCCGGGACAACGGAGTCGAACGTCCGCACATGGCGGCCATCTTGCGACAGGCGGTTCGCTCACCCATAACATTGTTTCGGTTGTGGTATATGTACTTTTTAAAGAAAAATAAAAGAAAACAATTCTTGAAGTATATTTGTAAAGGGAAATCTTGCACCTATTTAAGAACATTATTCAATTTTTTGGAAAATAACATAATTATTCATAAGTATGCAGTGTCATAACTACATCTCTGACTTTTATAAAAAAACAAAATCGGTTAAAAATTTAACAAGTTATGGTTATTTAAAAAGTACGTACCATTACAACACAATATTATGGGTGAGCGAGCCGCCTGTCGCAAGATGGCCGCCATGTGCGGACGTTCTACTCCATTGGCCGAGACATCTATGGGTCTAATCAACAGCCTGTGAACTCATGGGCTTGGGGCATTCAGTGTGGCCGCCCACCTTCTGGATCTCTCTCTCTCTCTGTGATGCCCAATCTCTGGACCCTTTCAAAAAGTCCTTATTTTCATTATCTGCAGCTAACATCTCTACTGATAGTTGCTATACACGATTGGTTTAACTTTTAGATTTAGTTTTTGTAAAGCGGCCTTGTATCTGGAAAGGTTCTATATAAATCCAAATTATTATTTTCATTATGAATACATTATATGCTTAATCATTCAAACAGAGATAATCGGTCAAAAGCATATGAATTCTGCAGTGGAATATATGCGTCATTACCTCCTCCTGCATGCTGCACCCACGCACCACCCCTAACCTGAAATTGTTGTTGTGAATGTATCTGACGGACAATTGCTGCGTTCCTTATATGTGAAAGGCAAACCCTGGAAAACGGCTTATGTTAACTTTGTGATACACTGGTGACCTATCCGGGGTGTACACATCTTACCCAATGTCGGCTGGGATTGGCTCCAGCCCCAGTGACCCTAAAAAGATAAGCGGAATAGATAATGAATGGATGGCTGAATGGATGGACGTTTCAACAATCACTACAACCTTAACTCGACCTTGGGCAAGTGGAAGAAAAAAGATGGATAGATTGAATTTATCCCTCACTTCTTTTAGCTAACAGACACAACTTGTCTGCAGGAAGTTCAAGCAGCCTCTCAAATGGAGGGAAAAGTGTTGTCGTGACCTGACGGTGTCAACTCACTTCCGTGACTGTCACTGCCGGTCGGCACAAACTCGAAGCTTTAGGTGAGGAATCACTCAGAATTAAGAGGACACTGTCTTTGATGACACAGCCTGTCTCTGCATATTACCACAAGTCTCAGTGGGTGAACCACACTGGCCGGACGAGTACACTCAAAGGGCGATTTTCACACTTGAAATGAATAATTTCAGGATTTTTCTCAACTGTTATCTAATAATGAGTTTGCTGTGAGTCATGTTGTTGTCCCATTTTCAAATAGAAAATTAGGGCCGGCAGCCTTTAGATGAAAACATAGCAGAGAAAAAACATTTTTCAATACTCAATATGAAGCAAACAACGTTTTGACTGATGTTGTCCAGATTGATTTTAACCTACCTTAGTACCCTAAGTACTACAGAGCTGCCAGTCCACAGCGTTTAATTGACCAAGAAAAGAGACTGGAGTTCCAACAATGCGGATCGAGAGTGACAGAAAAAATCAAAACTGAAATAAGAAAACATAGGACAACAAAGTAGCAGTTACGAAAAACAGGGAGAAAAAAATTTAAAATACATGGGTGGGAGCCTGTCAAAAAATGTGTCCATAATTGGATAAAGCAGAGACACAAAGTGACAGAGTCAAGATAGTCAATATAGCGGTAGCAGAGGTCTTTATACAATTAGGTCTCAGCAAGAAATGCTAGAAATGGCCTCCACACCTTTAATATAGAGTGTTGTGAATTCCCTTAGCCAAAAATTATCTGTTCCATCTTAGCAACAGAGAGCATTTCATAAAGCCATCTCCTGAAGCATGGGGACTTCCAATTCAACACCATTCTTTTTTGAGCTGCAACCATGCCTGTGTTTTTTGAGAGCCTGCTTTTGATGAGAGGGAAGGGCCCTTGTGTTTTCTAAAGCACCAAATACTGCTTGGTGACAGTCTGGCTGAATGTTAAATTTGTATTAATTTGAAAGCCAGTTGAATATGTCACACCAGAAATTACACAATGCCCGGACATTACCAGAATAGGTGTGGTAACGAACCCTGAGCAGAACCACGTCTATCACATACAGGAGAAACTGATTCGAATATCCTAATAAGTTTGGTTTTAGAGTAATGTAGTATGTGTAAGACTTTAAATTGAATTAATCTTTCTCGAATTTAAAGAGCAGCTATGTATGCTAGACAGACTCTCTAACCACAGTTCTGACACTGGTACACTATGCCCAGTTCTTCGGCCCAGGCCTCCCTCAGATGAACTGCACTGACTGAAGCCGTATTGGTTTTATTATGAATTCTGGGATACTCTCCCGAATACAATGCCTGACTTGAAAGTAGCGAAAGAAATAAGGCAAATTTAATATCAATGTAAAGTTCACCGATACAGCGCAGACCCTTCTCCCTCCAGTCCAAAAACGCTTGATCCATCAATGCTGGTTTGAACAAGTGATTTTATGCTATGGAAGGTTAACTGAAACTTCTAGTAGACCCACATTTTTGTATTTACTTGATTCAAAATTTCCAGGGAGTTTCTGCAAATGAAATTATGACAGATTAAATTGTGCTCCAGAATAGATTAGTGTTGGTACGGAGGTTTCTGAAATTGACATAGATTAGATTTATAGCCAAAGTGGGCAGGCAGCAGGCCAGTCATCAACAGGGAAGTCCTGTTTCCAGAAAGTCAGAGCCCTCGCATTTGCAGCCCATTAATAATGCCTAAATACAGGAAGACAGAGGCCAACCCTGTTAACATCCTTCTGTTAATGGGCCTTAGACATAAGAGGTGGTTTATTTGCCCAGACAAATGAGAGGATAACAGAACCTAGTTGTTTAAAGAAATAAAAGGGTAAACCAACCCGAGGTGTGAGGTTGCAGAACTGGACTCGAAAGCACACACAGAGAGGGTTTGGTATAAACAGAGTCTCTTTAATGAAGTGCGGAAACAGACAGTTTACTAGCTGGTGGCTGGTAGAGACCGGGCAGGCGATCCTGTGAGCTGAGACAGGCGGGCAGGTTGGCCCTGGTGGTCCTGAGGCGAGTAGAAAAAAAAGGAGCATGAGAGGGTTTCACTGGAAACGTACAAGCCAATCATTGAGAGGGGAAGCAACCTCCAATTCCTGGTATTAGCTTTAGATTTGTCCACCAAGTCCAAGAAATTCAATTTTAATAATAGTTTGGGATTTGTGGGAATCTTAAGTCTGAGGTAGGTAACGTGGGTGGTAACTAGTTTAAATGGCAAAGATGCCAAAAATGAGGGGGTTAGGTTATTCCTCAATGGCATGAATTCATTTTTACCCCAGTATATTGTGTATCCTCACATTCTACTGAATGACTGAGTGAGTGTAAATCAGGAGGTTGGGCCTGAAGCTACTGGATCAGATAATCCTATAAAAAAAATCATCAGCATAAAGAGTTACAACTAGGGATGCACCGATATGGAAATTCTTGGCCGATACCGATACCGATATTTAAAATAACAATCTGGCCGATAGCCGATACCGATACCGATATTTGTTTATTTTCTTTTTGTTGTTATTCATTCACCCTTTTGTGCCAGAAAAATAATTAAATCATTATTAAAAAAGCACTATTCATCACTCTTATCTTTTAATGAGCACAAATTGAATCAGATTTATGAAACAATCTCTGATTTAACTAAACTTTATTTAACAGAGACATATTAGGCCCATTTTACCGCAAGTTGAAATGGTTCCTTGGGATCTTAATGAAATGTCTGTAACATATTTTGGTCAAAATACCACAAGGGTAATTTAAAACAGCACCTTTTTACCCTGTCTAAAACAGCCCTGTTAAAGTATCATTATAGAGAACGCTCTTCTCATTGATTTACGGTAGCAGTATTGCCCGTTTATTAGATGTGTTACGGCTTCTGTGTGTATAACGTATGTTGTCAATTCCCTTGTTACCTTTGCATGAGACGGATGAATAGAGCCGGTGCACATGAGAATAAAGTACTTAAACAGACGCTACGCTCATACTTTTTACGCCAAGTTACACTGCGTGAGTCAAGATAACTTAACAAGCCCTCCTCAGTTTGACCTGTTTTTAGTGTCGGGCAGAAATCACATCGCGTCAACACCCACCGTGGCCCTTCGCGATGCTTGTTTTAATTAAACAGTCGGATTCCCCTGGTCCGCACCAGTTCTCATTCAGCTGCCAGGCGCCAGCCGGAGGGTTCCCCCAGCGGTCGCCGTAGCTGAGGTGATCCGCGAGAAGGGCCCGACACGCGTCCAGAGTGGCCGCCGCTGACCGCGTACCCAGTCCCCTCCCCGCCTTCCGCGCCGGCGCCGTGAGGTGCCACCGGATGAGGACCTCCCGGTGCCGCACACTGAGCCTCCGGCGGCGCGGAGAGGAGGGCGACGGAGCGACTGCTCCCCCAGCCGCGGCACGTGCCCAGCGGTTTTACCACAAATATGAACATCGGCCAATGATATCGGTGAAAGTCAAGTTTATTACCGATAAGCCGATATCAGTAAACGAGGCGAATATCGGCCGCTACCGATGTTCGGCCGATATATCGGTGCATCCCTAGTTACAACACTTTCAACATTACCAAATTTCACACCATCGATACCTAGGAGGGGAGAAGTATGTCACCCTGCCTTACGCCACAATGCAGATCAAGAAGTTGGGATATGTCAGTGTTAGTACACAAGATACTGGATTAGAATAAATTATTTTTTCACATACAATTTTTTTTTTTTACATATAAGACCATATAAGACCATTCAATCGATTGAAGCCTTTTGGTCATCAAGAGATAAGATAGCAGATTGTGTGTCCTTTCCATGAGCTGAATAAAGTGTATTAAAAAGCAAGTGAACATTACTTAATGAGAACCTACCAGGGATGAATCCGGTCTGATATGGTTGTACAATAGTTGAGATGTGATTACCCAGTCTTGTGGCTAGAACTTTAGTTATTACCTTCTGATCATAATTTATCAGAGCAATACATCTGTAATTCACAGGGTCCCGTCTCCTCCCTACATGATCTCTGATATAAAGACAACACGGCATCCACCCAGAGTAACAGAGGATGTAAGAAAACACAACACATCTAAACAGTATAATATAATGTATGTAATAGCATATGTTCTGTTTTATGTATAGAGGATAAACACACACATCTTAGTGCTGTGCATTAAAGTCTTAATGGTAATTGCCCATCGTCCTGGCCAGAAATTTATAAAGACACTCTCTTGTCCTTATGTTAATATATACAATCTGAACAGCAGTACAGATGGCATCGTTTAAAGCTCTGTAGGTGATCTTGGATCTTGGATTCTGCTGGGTATATACAAATCCAACCGGATGTACAGTGTTATCTGCCTTAAGGTGAAGCTTTGATTTAAAACCCCCTTGGCTGTTCTTTCATGTAATGATGCAACTCAATGATTCAAACCAAAGCTAGAATATAAAACTTTCACATTTGTTTTTGTTTTTTCAATTTCCGGTTGCAGGTTTTCTGTTGCTTAAAGGCTGCATTTCACACACATTCATCAAGACAGACAACTCCCACTGGCAGTTTTTACATGCAAACCCTATAAATAAAATGCAATCACATCCACTTAGATACTAAAATGAATGAACAAATAGAATCACCACCCGGCCTCCTCCAACCGGTGCAGTTTCAGATATGGACATTTTGACTTAAAAGGAATTTAATAAAAGCTTTATGAGATCAACCTTGTGTAATTACATTCCCTCAATGTGTTCCTGATAAACCAGTCACGTCATGTTACTGTGACCTCGACCTTTCACTCTTGACCACCAAAATTGAATCAGTTCATCTTCTACCAAATTTGAAGAAAAAACTATTGTATCCTTCAACCTTCAGCCATAAACTAATTCCAAGTGAATATTTGTACCAAATTTGAAGAAATTCCCTTAGGGTGTCTGTGAGAGGTTACATTCACATTCACCAAAATCTTGCTTTGTGAGTTCACAGTGACTTTGACCTTTGGCTGTCAAAATGTAATCTGTTCATCCGAGAGACCAACTGAAACATTTTAAAACCAAAATTAAAGAAATACCCTGAAGGCGTTCCTGTGATATCATGTTCACAAGAATGGGAAGGACAGATGTACAACCCAAGAACATGCTGTGAGTAGCCTCCGCACCTAATGACGTGAGTGACTGAATTCATTGGAGCATTTGGTCATAATTCATTCCTTAATGGAAGTATAGAAAAAGAGTTGTGATAGATTGTCAGTCACCTTATGTCGTCAATAAAGAAATAAAGGTCTCTTTTCCCGAGAGGGCTTAATGTGTCTCTGTTGAGTTACACCTGTGAAAACATGTATTGTTCAATTGAGAAAAGTAGCCTACTCAATCTGTTTTGGAAATCACAGGACAAAATATTGAATAATTAAAATGATTTATCCACCCATGAATTATCTATTACTCTTTTCCTTCGGGGGTTGCCGAGTCAGTCCCAACTAATAATGGGCAAAAGGCGGGGCACTTGATGAGGTTGTCAATCAATCACAGGGCTAGCATGTAGAGACAAACAACCATTCTGTGCAATTTGCAGTCTGCAATTAACTCTCGGTGCAAGCCTTGGAAGTGTGGGAGGAAGCCATAGTACTCAGAGAAAGCCCACGCAAATGCTGTTAGACCACTTTAAATCCATTGATTCTGAATGACCCTCGGCTTCAAACCCAGATGCCTCCTGCTGTGAGGCGACAGTGCTAGCACCATTTAGAATGAGGTTGACCGTGATTATGAAGATCAGGAACATGCTGTAACTTGATGCCTGAACAAAACAAAGTAGAAAGCATCACCCACATCCAGTCAAATAGCGTCAGGAGAAAAGCAAAGGAAACCGATGGTCAGTGATTGATTATGAGGTGACCTCTGCAAATTGGAGCAACACATAAACAATGACGAATTGGCACTTTGTAGATTTTTGCACAGAGGGAATTGGATTCATGTCTTAGAGAACAGGGTATGGCAGCAGGCTGGTGAACCTTTGCTGCAAAATTTCATCTTAGATCATGTTTTAGGTGTTAAAGGTTTCTGTACACCACCATCGGTTAGTGCAATTGAGAATTTACTGTCAGGTTGGGTCGACCATCGCAAATCACAAAAATCTGGGTATTGGATTTCAGGACATGACACAGCACAGACAAACATAGACAGTGAGAGAAAAATAAATAAAACTGGGAAACTTTGCGATGACTGACCAACCCTTTGATACCTAGAACTTTCAGCGTGTCATCTCCAATTCTCTACGATCCTCTTAAAGGCAATAAAAACTCTTAATGATGTCAGCCTCGAAATGGAGTGGAGAGCTATCGGTCGAGGTTACAAAACCAAGTGAAGCAATATACAGCAAAGTTATGACTCTACCTCACAAGAGAGATCTAATTTCATATATCAAAAGGGCCTGACTTCCTGAACCATGGGAAATAACCTGGTGTCAAAGGGATAAGGGCTCCGTGCTTCGACAACTATCTCCCCATATGTGATTGAGATTTCACAATCAGTACTCCATAATCCTGAGGTTTCCAAGGCGACCAGGCTGTAAAGCTGCGTAGTGTTTTGTACACTCTGTCTTTGCTGAAGCACAGAGATCACAGGTCAAGGCTTAGACGTGTCCCACCTTTAATGGACAAACCCTCCTGTAGATCTAATACCACAGCGATAGATGGAGTTCCTTTTGAGATGCTAATTCCCCTCAGAGCAGAGGGGACTGATCAATGATATTGATCCACGTGTCCATCAGCAGTAAGGAGAAGATCCTGCGGTCATATAGATGAGTATTTTACATCCCCCTTTTCGTCCACGCAGACATCCATATTTCGTGTGTATGCTGAGCAGACGTTAACATCCAGGGACACTTTGATGGACAAGGTTGTGCAGATGTTCAGACCTAATCAAGATAAATGGGAGCTTTTTGTAGAGTGCTGGAAAGTCAATATGGTGTTCCCAGTGAGTTACCTGGAGAAACTCCCTGTGGAGCTCGGCGTCCTTGCAGACTTTAGATTACTCAGAGCAAACTGTGTCGAACAAACTCACATAACATGAAGCAATTTGCAAGGTCCTTCAATTATACTTGTATTCTGCCATTTCAGCCTGAGTACATCTCAAAATATTAAGAAAATTATTTAGGACATCATTCCATGATGAATACCCTCTGTTATAATCATAGGGGCAACTGTGGCTGAGGGGTAGAGTAGTCGTCCTACAACCAGAAGGTTGCCAAATGACATTAATTGTATTGTAATCATTAATTGAGCTACTGTCTTACGCCCAGTGGCCACAATATATACTACAAGAGCAAAAATAATTTGGAGGGTACATGGACGTCCAAACGGGGCCTCACTTACACCATCAGGAGCCAATTTATGCAAAATGGACCCTCACAGACCCTCGAATACTAACACAACACTAGCTTTAGAACTTAACAGTGTTCTCTGTGGATGTTTTCCAACTAATATTTTCAATAGATAAATATAGCATTCTGTTGCTCTCACATGAAAATGTCATGATAGCTACCAAAAGAATCACCCCCTGGTGGCAGGCTCCAGTATAGCTAAATTAACTCTGCAGGGGGGAAATGGACCCGACTAAAAAGTACACATTACATTTTTATTCATGATGGTTTCTGTCATTTGATGTAGTTCCTAACTCACTGATGTATCTTCAATTATGGTTCTAATTATATTATACTGACTTGCCATTGGTCTCGTTACTGCGGCTCCGCGCCACAGTCACTCTGAATTGTGGGAGGAGGTGGAGACACATTGTCCAGACAATGGGTTTCACATTGTGAGCATTAGATAGTAGGTTCTCTGACCAGCATTTACTGGTCATCCCTCGGCTAAAAGTTTAAATTGATCATGCCATTAAAGCTCTGGCTGCTACATTGTGGAATTGTCTTTATCCTACATTTATTGATCATCATCTGTTGACACCTTTAAATGAGCTGAGGAGATTATTCAAACTGTTATTTGTCTCAACTAGTGTTCGCAATTTTGCATTTTATTTGTGTCTTTACATGAGGGTTCAACTTTAGTGAAACACTTTCTGATTTTGCTTCGTGAAAACAAACTTATGTGCTTGGTGAAAGATGATGTTGCTGTTTTTAGGAATGAGGATCACATTCTCAAACCATGACACTACAATCACCATTAGCTGGTGAGACCATGACCTGTGACCACTGGGATCGGCTTGTCAGGTATTTAAGGACTAGTTTGGGGACCCAAATATGCAGAAACAGAAAGTATAACCAAAATTTTCCTTTTATTAATAGACATTTGTTAATTAATAAACACGGTGATCCAGAGTACCTAAAACTCATCAGGGCTAAACAGCAAAAACAAGTGATGGAGAGAGGTGGGTGACGTGAGGCCATGACGAGGACGAGGAACTGACAAAGACAAAGGGATGCACAGAGACTTAGACAGGTGTAATTGGAGACAGGCGAAACACATGAGGAACAGGTGCAGACCATCACAAGGGCGGGGAGACAGGCCAAAGACAGGAAGTCAAGCAGGAATACACACAAGGAGCAAAGCCACAAAATAAAAACAGGAAACACAAATCAGGGAGAAACATAAATCCCTGCAACCGAAAACACTCTTCATTCAAAGTCCAAACAATCAGCATGACGGCTGGTTTCGGCTTCTTGTGCCTCTGTGAGCTGATCTCATTAATCTCTGCCTCTGTGTGGAGATGGCACACGTTAGATGAAGTTGGACCACCTGTTCAACCCGCTCCAATTATGTGTCAGTCTGAGGTGAGTATGATCTGCTTGAATGCTGTTTTTGTTTTTGTTTTGCTTGTTATTCGGGGTAGTCAATTGACTCAGCAAATGTTGCAGAGGCATTGAGTCATTTTGTGTCCTGCATGGCACATGTTCAGAATCACCATGGCTGCAAACTTTTGATTTAACCCTGTATTTTCTTGGAAAGGAAGGTCTCATCTGAATTATAATGGCTGGTACTTCCTCATCATGTGGGGCCATTAGAGGCAACCCTTGCCAAACATTGAGGAAGCTCTGCTCACCCCAAGATAGCTCTAAGTCAGAGCTTATGCTGTACCCTACACAGGTGGCCTACAACCTCATGAGCATTTATACTGTTGTGTCACACTGCAATATTTCCCTGTGTGTGTACTTTAAAGAATTGAAACTAAAACTGAATGATTACATTTGGAGTTGAAGCTAATCAAAGTTTAAAGGCGGAAACTTCCATTGAAATCACAGAAAAGAAAGACAACTGGAGGTGTTTTGTAAACGTGCTCTAAGAATCGGCCTTAACTGGAAACCACAGCTGCAATGACTCTTGTAGCAGTGATCACAGGGGAACTCGCTTCTGCTGCCTTGAGGCTGCACATCGGGGCCATCATCTTCAATGTAATCAATCTAACCTGTATATTTTCACAAGATCAAATCCGTTACACTTGAGATACAAGATAAAGATAAAGATACGAGATACAAGATAAAGACTGTTGCATGATGGCACAACTGAGTCACTTCAGCTCTTTCTGACTCCTCCACCCTGTCCGTGGGTTAATTGGAGACTGTAAATTGTTTGTAGGTGTGAATGGTTGTTAGTCTCTGTATGTGTGATGCACTGGTGACCTGCATGTCCAGGTGTACCCTGCCTCTCGCAGGGAATGGCTCCAGCCTCCCACAACTCTTACAAGTTAAGTGGTATAGGTTTTTTACAGTGTTCCATTTTTACCATAATGTTTCTTGTCTTATTTGTTTTCATATCCTCATATTTATGTTAGATGTTATTTTTTATATTTTTATATTTGGAATATCCTTGTTTTGGACATGTTTTCATCTCGTATGTACAGTAATGTGATGTTTTTGTTGTATATCATAGCTTTTTATCTTGAAGCAAATTGAGTCTTTAGTTGTCATATGAAATGTGGTTGAATTGAACAAATGAACAGAACATTGTGTGTTGAGTGGGATTGAAACAACATGAACCTTTGTGTATTAAGATTAAGATGCATTTATTTATCCCTAACACATGCACAGACATGCACAGGCACACTCATGCAGGTAGGGAAATTTAACCTCTGCTTTTGACCCATCTGGTGCAGTACACACAGAGCAGTGAGCGACCATGTACGGCCCCCGGGGAGCAGATGTTGGGGGAGTAAGGTGCCTTGCTCAGGGGCACTAGACAGGGTAGGGAGAATCCTCTTGGATGTTTGGACAGATCAATCCAGGTTCGTCTTTTTGTTGTTTCTCCGTGGAGTCGAACCAGAGACGAACCAGAGACCTTTTCTGCCCATAGTCCAAGTTTCTGCCACTAGTCCACCGCCTCTCCTCATAGAAGAGGAAACAGCAGTAGAACATTGTGTGTGTGAGTGGGATTGAAACAACATGAACCTTTGTGTATTGTGTGGTCAATGAATACATCTTGGACACAGAAGAATACGATGTTGTGTCAGGCTCAGGATGCACAACTTAACAAACTCCGTCGTGTGGCTACAGAAGAGATGAAGTCACACAGTTTTATTACCAGCATGAGCTCCTCCCTCAGATGTTCAGATGGTGCAATTTATTGGTAAAATGAAGCTTTGACGATTGAAGTCTCACTTCCTTTCTCTGCTGTTTGAGCTTTAAAGATTTCAATCAGGTATAAAGATTTCATTCAGCACTTTTCAGACAAACAGGCAGAGGAACACTTACAACCCTGGATTATGTTCGATAAAATGGATTTTTTTTTTCACCCCCTTCATTTTCATCTCTCTGTCGAGACACCCATTGATTTTTTTTTTTTTTACTTCATTTCAAAAGAGGAACAGGAATATAATTACAGCAGCTCCACGGTGTCTGTAGATTCCGAACTGTAAACCTGATTTTGTTTGTCACCTCGTTTCATCCTGCTTGTTTTTTTCAACTCGAATCAAACCTTGTCAGTACAAACACGTTCTCTTCAGCTTTATTCTTACACCCGGTACAATGTGCAGTTTGCTGAAAGACCAACATTTTGAACTATTCATGATTATTATAATATAATGTTGTTTTTCTCCAAACTGTCCCGCCACGTTTAATTATTCTGCAGCCGCACAGAGGCAAACACTGCGAGGTTTGACCTTAACAGGGAAATCTTTTTGCCATTTTAGATAACAGCATTTATGCTTTTTTTCTAAATGTGTTATTACTTTTATTTTTATTTTTTTCAAGCACATTACTTGCACTGGTTTGCTGGACTGCTGAAAAATACAAATAAAGTGAGTTCTGCTCATTTTCTCTCATTGACGTTTCGTCTGCAGTGAACACCAGTTAAGGTCAACTGTCTTTTATCAGGCTCAGAGAGAGAACTGGTCCAGAGAGACAGTGGTTTGGACACTTCTTGATGTTATTCCTGCTCTCTCATACTTTCAAATCGATATATGCAGGGGCAGCATTTTGATTGTTTAATTTTGAGTGGAATTATGGCCTACGTTTGATTATTAAATAGTGAAGCATATTTGGATATGTATATTTCTTCATGTGTGTGACCTATTCTACAGATTATATGGAAACTGCAACAATAGTAAAAGGTGTTAGTTATGTAGCCATATGCAGGGGCGGACTGGGGGAAAAAAGTGGCCCGGGAGTTTCTGTCAGACCGGCCCACTCAATACACGGCGCGCGGCCCACTAAGTAGCCGCGTTGCCCACTCAATGGATCGCGCGTATCGAACAGTCAGTGGCCTTCTGGGAAAAATACCCATACACTTAACATTATTTTGGATGATTACAAAGAAATTACATCATATATGTATGTTTGTTTTTTAATAACATTTGGATCCACCAATTTGCCTGGATGGACACATGGAATAAAATGATTATTGGCTATTGTAACACTCCAAGGTAGGTATAGTTTGCTAGATGAATATGCTTAACTCTTTGCTAGTATCAGATGGTTATACAAGTATAACTACCAAGCCTTAAGGAATGAATGTCAGCAGAGAAAGACCACACAATAAAGAAACTGGAATCAGTGGGTAGAATTTGTATGAACAATATATTAGAAATGAATAGAACAGAACATACGATGGGGTGTGAACATCAGTGGTATCAGTAGTGTTGCATGCTGGGTGTGTGATTGTTTGTGTGTGTAGGGGTGCTGAAGGTGCATAACAAAACAGTAAGTTACATAACAGAACCTAAACTAGCAGCCCAGGTTCTTTAAGGTCATAAATAAATAAATATATATATATGGTTATAAATAAATATATATATATATATATATAGATATAAAAAACAATATCAGTATACTCCATACTATAACAGTTTTATTATAAGCCCACTACATGAGTAGTTTTTGCAGCAGCTCACTCTTTTCTGCAACACCGTCAATGATTTTCTCACTGTCCAGCATCTGCAAAACATCTGTTTGAGTAGCCATCAACATAAAAGCCTCCAGGTGCTGTTGAGAGAGTGAGCTCCTGAGCCTGTTTTTTATGTATTTCAGGGTTGAAAAGCTTCGCTCACATGCTACCTGTGTGACAGAGAGGGTAAGCAGGAACCTGTATGCAAGGCCTATGATGTGGTATGCATCTGTCAGGAGGTTGTACTGCTTCAGAACTCGGTAGCAACAGATTGGACAGTCCTTGCAAGATGAGCACTTTTTGTACACTATCTCTGCCTCATCTTCAGCATCCTCTGGCCCGGGTTCTGTTGTCTTTGTTGTGTATTCATCAAATACTGATGACTTCAGCCTATCCCATTGTCGTGCCAGACTTTTGAGTTCGCTCTGTAACTCTGCCTCTGTTGCTCTGTCATCAAATGGCAGCAAACATTTGCTTAGCTCTTGAAGTGCTGCCTCTGGGAAACTTTCGCCGTAGGATATAACCTGGCTGAAGTTTTTTGGGTCCAGAAGTGCCAGATCAGCATACAAAGTGCCATTCTTGAGGAAACGTTGGTGCATGCTTCCTGCGACTGTGTCCATTATTCGATTGTGAACCTCAATCTTGTATGATGCTTCGGCATCTGTCACAGCCTCATCTCGGGACCTCTCTCCAGGCATCGATTTTTTCCTTCTTCCCCGTTTCTGTGGCAGAGTGGTCTCCACCTCCAGCTCAGTCTCCTCACTCTCCTCCCCAATTTTATAGTTGGCCCACTGGATGAATTTGTCGGCTGCTGTCTTGATGCTCTGAAAATCTCTGGTCATTTCTTTCAGCTCTGCTTCTGCAGTCGCAACCATCCGATGAGCTGTCAGGATGTCCATTCCACTGGTTTGAAGATATTTTGAAACTGGTGAAGTGACCTGGAAAATTCGCAGGAAGATCTGAGCTGTTAGTATAGTTTCATACTTTAGAAGCTGGCCGATGTATCCCTGGGCATTTACTCTCGCCGTGGCATTGATGGTCTCTCCATCTTGAATGGCTGAGAGGGTGTGAAGGACATCAAAATACAGGGCCCCGTCTGGCTTTCCAAAAGAGCCAAACACCTTCGTCAGAGCAGCATCTTTGGACCACCAGCGCGTTTCTCCTATAGAGGTGAGACGTCTGCGTCTTGGGTCTTTGCTCTCCTTTTCCCAGATGTTCATCCTCTGGTAGGACTCTCTGAAGAAGACAGCGATGTGGTTCATAAGAGAAAAAAGAGAGCCACTTGCCAGCACACACTGTGTTGTGTCTGTCAGCACAAGATTTAATATGTGTGAATAGCACCACACATGGATTTGTGTTGGGCACTTTTCAGAGAGCAATGCAGAGAAGCCTTTATATTGGCCTTGCATATTGGAGGCCCCATCGGTGGAATTCCCAATACACTGCTTCACATCCAGATCCATGGCCACCAGCACGCCATTCACAAGTTGGGCAAAGTACTGCCCAGTGGAAGCCTCACATCTGGTCACAGCAACTAGTCGCTCATGAACAGTGTCTGTCACATACCGTATGACAACAGAGCACTGATCATGGGCTGTGATGTCCTGTGTGGTGTCGATCTGGACCGAGTACATTCCAGATTTCCGGACTTCAGCAGCGATGGCACTTTTCATGAGGCGTTGAATGGTGGTGATGATGTAGTCGATGGTCGTTTTGGATAGGAGAGTGACAAGGGCACCTCTACCTTTTGTTGAACCAGACTGGTGAATCTGCTTGCTCTTTTCGATGCAGAGAGTGAGGTGTCCTTGAGACAAACATCATATTTTCCCAGTAAAACTGTTATTTCCAAAAAGTTACCATGGTCAATAGTGTCGTCATCCAGTGTGTATGCTGCCTCTTTCTGCCTGCCTCTGTAGCTCAAACCTCTTTTGCCGATGAGCTTTATTACATCTATAATGCGCTCCAACACTTGTCGCCTTCTGCGGACTTGCTCTCTGTGAAGTGACATCTGAGGTCCCATGAGAAGGTCCTGGATCGTGCTTCTTGAAGATCTGAGAAAATATGCCTCAGCGCAACCTCTGTGTAGTTGGCTCTTCTCATGCTCTTCAACTCTCTGGTGTATGTGTGTGAGGTTGGACATGCCAGTGATGAACGTGCTGCTTTCTGTGTGATTAGCAAAGGCGAGACAAAGGGAACAGAAGAGGGCTTCTTTTTCTTGACTGTATGAAAGCCATTTTCTGTTTGTGCCGTCTTTACAAAAAAAAGCTCTCTGCACTACAGCCTTGTCTGCCTTCTGCTGTGGGTGAAAACGGAAGAAGTGGTCAAATGTGTCTGACTTCGGCCTGGTGAAATAATCAAAATCTTTGCCTTCACTTTCTGTGTCTTCTTGCCCTTGATCATCCCTGTCATCTTGGCCTCGACTTTCTCTATCATCATGGCTGCTATCCCTGTCCTCTTGGCCTTGACTTTCTCTGTCATCCTGGCTGCTATCCCTATCCTCTTGGCCTTGACTTTCTCTGTCATCCTGGCTGATATCCCTATCACTGTCATCTTCAGCCTACGTGAGTGGTAAATAAGGTTTATCATGTTAGTATGTTAAACCATTGACACAACACTATCAGCAAACTACACTTAATAAACATTACATTTAAGTGTACTAAGAATACTTTTTTATAATTAAGTTTCCACTATTGGTTAGTACACTCAATGTGTATTAGATAAATATACTTGAAATGAGTCAAACTATTAAAATATTTAAACACAATTAATCGCAATTTTTGAATGTCCCTATTATTGTAATGCTCTTATCAACATGGAAAAGTGGATTGGCTTGCTTTATGCAAATGTTTTATTTTATTGAAAAACAACATTGCCAAACAGGGCGCTACAAAATATAATTATAAAGTGCACATTTCACAAAGACTCAGCCTATAGTGCAGTCAAACCATGGCTTAATAATTCATTTTTTCAAGTTTGCTGTGAACATCGCCAGGCCTCTTATTTAAGAAACAATGAACCTTAACAGTTAGGTTACCAATAGAAAGTAGACAAGCCTGTTGACCAAAAGGAACGTTAATCTCGCGAGAAAAACATTGACGTCGTTAAAATGGGTTTGCAGCGTCGTTAATAACTCGTTAATCTGACTTTATCTTAATACATCTGCTCAATTGAAATACACTATTTTTGTACTTGGTATATTAAAGTGTTACTTACGGTGTACGTTGTACCCTGGCTCTTATCTTGGCTCTCATGCCCCTGGCTGCTGCTTCCAGCAGCTGAATCATCAATCTAGATAACATATTAACATTTTGTTTAATATGTTGTGAAATGCATGCTATACTTGGCCAAGTCAACGCCTCTACATAACATATTAACAATCTAGATAACATATAAACATTATTTATAATTTTAGATTTTAGCATAACAAACTAGCTGGTTAACTTATTTGTCACAGGTTAATAGAAATTATAAGATTGTCCTATTTACAACTACCACCATGGATAGCTTGCTCATCAATTGTAAGCCAGTGACTACGGCTAACATGTTAAAATAGATAATCTAGATGTTGACAACAACACCAGCTTGCTTATTTTACCAGATCATAACGGTCTATGGGGTTAGGGTTATCTTACCTTTTCACTGTCACCAGTCGGTGGTTTTCCAAAGAAATTTGATATTTTTAAATGTTTTGAGGCACCTTTCTCCAGACATTTTTTCTTTTTATCTCTTAGCTTTTCAGCTCCACCTTTTCGTTTTGGTGCCGACGGCATGCTCTCGCACTCTCCAAAACAACGAAGGCAACGAAGAGCTGGGCCTCATGGGTTGTGCGCATGCGTATAACTGGGTGCCGCGTTGCGTGTATGTATGCAAATCCAAATTCTCTACACTTCGGCTGTGTAAGAACCAATTTAGAGGTGTTTATTAATAAGGTGGAGATCTTTTCTTACTTTGGACTTCCGAAGTCTGTAAAACACATATTAAAAGACACTTAAAAAAAAATCGAAAAATAGTCACCATGAGTGTGAAGACCGATTGCGAGTAGCAGTATAAAAGCAGTCAGTGCGAATAGATAGGTATAGCTCTTGGAGAAAATTACGCTTGTGCCGCTGTTTCAACCATTGTAGGGCTGATGCGATGATGGGCGTGGGCCGGTACATCATAGTGATGGGCCGTTGGATTTATATTTTCGGCCATCGGCCCACCGGGGATGTCCCCGGTATTCCCGATGGCCAGTCCGCCCCTGGCCATATGTAAGCTATGATTAATTTATATCAATATGTTAACACAACATCAGGGACCTACAGGCTAGGCTGCAGTCT
The DNA here is from genome assembly GCF_947347685.1 of Pleuronectes platessa. NCBI lineage: Eukaryota > Metazoa > Chordata > Actinopteri > Pleuronectiformes > Pleuronectidae > Pleuronectes > Pleuronectes platessa. The sequence goes on from NC_070641.1 coordinate 6,800,840, forward strand.
TTCTGTTGTATTCAAGGGATCAGTGTCTCAACTCCGAACACAGGAGACATGTGTGTAGACTCAATTTAGAGATTTATTAACAACCAATGAATCAGGTGAGGAGATTTTGTAATGGCAGCAAAGAAAGCAATCAGACGGGTATACTCAGGCGCTGGGTGCAAAGACATTGGTTTTACGGTTCAGTGAACTTCCCGAGACTGAATGCTTTCAATTTAAACAACAAGGACGTTCATTTGATGCATTCAAACTAGTGTGAAGTACCTGGCCTGAAGTTAGTGAACACCACAATGATATTACGGTGGCAAGCAAATTAGCCGGTTTGTTCACTTTCTCCGTTCAAACGGAAAGACTATTAATATTACTACTAATGATAAACTTTATTATATGTTTATATTCAAATCATATGTTACAAAGTGCTTTACAAAGGCAGCAAGTTAAAAACAGACAGTTCACAAAACAAATCCGGTTTAGAAAAAAGCAGGTAAATATAATTAAAATAAGAATTAAGAATTAAAAGACAGTTATAAAGAAAGTTAAGACTCAAGTAAAATCAGGAAAGGCTCTCTGATAAAAGTGTTTTCAGAAGGGACTTAAAAGAGTTCACTGAGTCAGCCGACCTGGTGGGAGATGCAGGCAGCCAGGACGCCAGGGACACACACATTTAAGCATTGCACTCATAAAGGTGACAGAAAAGAACACACACAAGCCGGCAATAACCAAAACGAGAACGATTTAGTGATTAAAGTGATTAAAAAATATGATTTAGCTTCAGTAAACATATATAATAAAAATAACCGCATATTTTCATATCAGTGCATTTGTGCTGCCTTCAGGGGATTGTTGTGAAATTCCCATTGTTGGAGAATTTGTGGTTCAGAGTGAGAGACCTGGGATTTGACTGCTGTCTGACCAGACCAGTAAAGTTCTTCCACACCAAGCATGGAAAACCATTTCTTTATGAATCTGTTTTTTGAGCGTGTATAGGCTTCAATAAAAAACACAGCAGCGATTTCACCACAAATGAATTAAACACTACTTCTGGGCTTCAGGTAGTTTCTGCAGTGCTGGGGGAAATTAGTACTCTGATTCGGCAAATCACAGGAGGGAGGCCAAGTAATTGGGGTAGCTGTTAGCCTGGTTTCCACATCCCAGGATTCAAATGTAGCACTTTTCATTTCACAATTAATTCAGCCTGGTTGTGCTCTGAAATTATTTTAAGAACCAGTGTATAGGTTAAGAAGGATCTTTGGCCTGAATTGGAAAATAATAGTAATGTGCGATTTCATCAATGTATATGTAACTGGTGGCTTCTAGCAATGTCTGCGTTGCGTAACAAAAAAGCAGAAACTCTGAAAAAGAGTGTTACAGTGGAAGGACACAGCAGCATGGCACAGCAGAGGATGTGTTCATTGAGTGGTTTGATAACTCCTTTTTAAAATCAAATGTCCGTAAAACCAACCACATGTGCACAGATTATTTAGAAATTATTCTGCAATTCAAACTGCTGTTAATGGAGAGGTCGTTGTATGAGTCCAGAGTCATAAGTACTGATAAGCCTCGTTATCGATAACGAACTAACATTCAATGCATGATTTTGATATTTGAATGTTTCTTTCTTGTGCCAGTTTCAGAGTAAAGTGAGCAAGTGGACCCACACCTTTCCAGAAGTAATACAAACATAAGGTATTTTAATTAAACCAAGGGACTTACAGAAAACAGGGTTAAAAAAATTAAGTCCAGAACATTCATAAACAGAAAAAACACTGGAAACCAGTAAAGACTGCAAAAAGGAAACACACAGAACACTTCGCCTGTGTGAACAACACAGAATCGTGACACACAGCCACCAGTGGGTCCCGGGCATGCTGTAATGAGAGCTCAACAGGCTGCATGAGCAGTTGTGTAAGCGTTTTGGGTTTTGTCTTCTGGAATAGCAACACAAAACCATGGACAGTTTGGACTATGATTTCGGTCTCAGTTTGAGGATCGTTACAGCCCTATTTTGTACATATGTGTAGCCCCTACAGAAATTAAATAACACATATGTCAGCATATTATACTATAACTTTAATCTAGAAATGAAACTTACAAACATAATTGCAGAGAGACTAAAATGTTAATTTGAATGACCAAAATGTCAAGTACCTCTCTCATGGAGCACAATAATAGAAACAATGCAGAGCTATTCATGCCAGGTATTAACCTTGTACAGGGATGTTGTCTAATTAAAAAAATTTCAATTTCATTTTTCTACAGTGGCTAACAATGGACAAAATCTAATATTGGCTCCAGAAAGGATCCTTTGTGTTTTCTGAAGGGTTGTCAGTAGCAGACACCGAAGGAGGTGATAAGTATGACCATTGAACTGATTGAGGCAGAAGAGGAGAGGAGAAGGAGGAGAGTCTGGTGATAGAAACTACAGAGCTCTCAGGCCATGTCTGCCTTTCTTGTAGAGGTTTTTGTTTATTTAGAAGGATCCCCATTAGCTCTACCCTAAGACAGAGCTACTTTTAGTGGGGTCCACATTTAAGATTTAATATACATAAAAATAGTTATCATATAATATTACAGATATCAATAATAAATTTAGTGGTTATGCAATAGAGGTGTGACCTATTTGATACTACACCCTTATTAGACCATTTACACCCTGGCAGTGTTATGATCAGATTGCAATCTTGTGGTGCTTGGCTACAAGAAGGTGAAGGTGTAAAAGTGCCTAAGATGCACTGAGGCTGGGCTGTGATCAGTAGGTGGTCTGGGACTCATTATAATTACATTGACAAACTTCATACAAGAGGTATCTGGGCTGGAAGAAAATCATGTGCAACTGTTCCGAACTAGCATTGTAACAGCAGTTAGGCAGATTGCAGCCATTAGGCAGTAGCACCCTCCTCAGTCCTCATGTTATTGAAGACACACTTAGAGTGAAGCCAGGTCCAATCAAAAAGCAAGAAAACACACCAGCTGTCTCAATTTAGTCGGTTCATCCCATCAGAGCTCAAAGCTTCAAAGATGGCCACCATCTTCTTCCCTTCTTCTTCTATACTTTTTTGGTGTTTATTGTTTTTTGTATCTGCGGAAGGGTGTGATGTAAATGGTCTATATTTATTTGCACTTCTCTAGTCTTGATGAACATTCACACACATTCATAACTGTGGTGTAACTGTAACCAGGTTAAAATCATATCTGGATACAAAACACATTTTACTACCAGGTGATCAGGCTCTTTGCAGAGCTGTACCCAAATGCAGGCATCAAAGAACAAAACAGAAACTGCTAGAAAGATATTTATTCACAAATCAACAGGCTTATCCATAGTAGGTTGGCATGTCGGATTCAGATGATACAAAACTAAAGCTGAAAACAGAATGGGGAACAGAACTCAACAAAACAAGCCTGGAAGAAAAATGGCTGAGAAACGAGAGGAGAGAGGGCAGGATGTCTTAGACTTCTCTTTCTTGCAATTCCACTCCTTCTTATTCTTAACAAAATTTGCTTAATTATTCAAGGTAAAGACAGACAGGTTTTCTGTTGTTGATATTTTCACAGAGTAAGTTTTTCAATGTACGTCCCTAATATTCCTGATGCTGTAGTTCGACTTTTATGATCAACACAAGACAAATCTGTGAGTTGTGTTGGTAAAAGAGCAGAGCAGAACAGAGCAGACCATGGCAACACAAACTGAGGCAAACAAGTTTATTTACACATTTACACATGGCCATTAATGTGCTCTTTACTAAAAAGTACATATTCTCAAGTGCAAAATAAGCATTTATAACATGTGTTTTTCCACAAGCTGATTTGGTGTGCGTCATAATCCATAACACAGGAAGCAAAGCAAGATAGAGACACAAGTTTGTGTTCGAATAGTAGTTCATATGCATATATCCTGTAAACAGAATTGTTCGTCTCATTTTACCGATTATGATTTCAAATTTTCCTTATTTCTCATGAGTGAGATTTCAATTTGTCACCTCACCACTAGGGGGACTGTCTGTCTAGTCTTTGTGCTTCCTTGTTAACTTTCTCAGGTAGAGAGCGTCAAAAAAATCAGGTAGAAAGCGAAACGGATATCCACATTATAACAGATAGTTTTGGATGAATATGAGAATTGTAGCAGCGTGCAGTGCTGAATAATAATATTACTGTAAGGGTGAGAGATATTCATTTCAGTTGTTTGTTCTTTACAAACTTAAAAGCTGCTAAATGTCAGTCCAGCAAGCTAAACTAATAATTATAAAGATAAATAAATAAATAATACTGTTAACAATACATTCAAATGTATAACCATGTTTATTTCACTGGCATTGTTTATTGAAAACACATGGTTGACTTTCTCAGAGCGGAAATTCACATTAAAACATATTGTTTTGACTGAATTTAAGAAATCTGCTGCCCTTTGTGTGATGCATCCAACCATCGTTCACTGACAGGAGGGCAACAAACACAAATCCAGAAACACGAGGAAAACCATGTAGAACGTCCATCCCATTAAAAAATTATCTTTCAGAATCTTTACCAGTTCATTAGAGAGCAGACTCATAGCACAGGTGTAAATAGAGCTTATGGTGGTGTTGTCCCAGTTTCAGAATCAAACTAGTTTTTGTCCGTATCAATACCTGTCCTCTGCTCCTCCCTCAGCGGCCTCCACAGTGAAGTAGGCTGTTCCAGGTCACTCTGCTCACACACATCCTGCAGCTTTCCCTTTAGGCTCAGGGAAATAAATCAGAGCTCTGTAGGTTTCTCTCCTGTAGAAATCAAGGTCACACAGTGTCTTTGGAATCCAGGACAGTTCGTCTCATGTGACAAGCTGTTCATTGGCCTCGTATTACCAGGGTGGCTCTCAGTGGAAGTTGGCGCTGCACATTTGTGCACGTTTCTTAAAACAACCCCCCCTCCCCCCAAAAATACAGTACATATATTTGAAATAATGCATTAAATTCAAATGTCTTTGCACACTGTGATTCAGTGAAGGATCACGGGCCTCATGTTGAGCCCTCCGCAGCATCACTGCTGTTGATTGACAACTTCGCAACGTGAACTCTTGACACAGCTGATCTGTCAGAGAGAGCTGCTTACTGCAGAGGAACTGATGGTGAGTATTTTCTTTTCTTCTGTGCTTACTTTGTGCCCCTCCAGGAAACTCCTCTGAGAGACTTCAGCCTACTTGCCTAGATTGAATATCGCCATCCTGTGCACGCTTGGTTCGAGTTGCCACGCAACTTTTAGCAAAGCAGAGTGAGTTTCCCTCGCTGCAAATAATTCCAAAAACCTTCAGGTGTTTTATATCAGTTTTTTTTAGACCCCTCACTTAGACAGTCTCACATCCAGGTCTCGAACAACAGGAGATAGTGTCTTACATATAACCTGACACACTTAAAGATACATTTGAGTGCAGGGGAACATGTGCGAGAGCGAAACGTCTGTGTAACCAAGTGCTGGTCTCTGCTGGGGGCTCACTCTGTCAGAGAGTCCTCAGCAGGACACAGTCAGCTCAGCGGCATCTTGTTGACGGCTGGTGAACATCCTTGTTTCATCATGTACAAACAGTAGGACGCCTCACGCCTCATCTCAGCACCCCCCTCACACGAAGAGGAAACAGGAGGTCCCACATCGGGTTCCTGTGTCGCCGCCAGAAAACCAGACCAGCGTGGGTGACACTCCCATGATGTAAAAATGACACTCTTTTAAGATCTGCTGAAGACCACTGTAAATCAGCAGCTGCATGATTGTGTTTGGTGATGCAAATTCAATAACCAATCTCCCGTGTTAGCTTCACTACACTTCCTGTTATATTTAGGATAGTAGTTTTGGAATAATATGGCCCCATCATAACTTAAAGAGCTCATAGTACCATATCACTCCACTACAGCACTGCACTCCCAGAATGCAGGCTTACTTGTCTCCCCTGAAGTCTCTAAAGGTCGACAAGGAGCCACAGCTTTCAGCTGTCAAGCTCCACTCCTGTGGAATCATCTCCCAGTTTCAGTTCCGAAGGCAGACACCCTCTCTACGTTTAAGAGATGACTTAAAACCTTTTTTGTCAAAGCTTATAATTAGTCGTTTTAGATAGATAGATAGATACATTCGATACACCGGTACATTTGAATACAATAAAATACAATACAATAGAATAAAATATAAAATATAAAATATTGCGGTAGAAAGAATAAAAAACAGAAACACAAGATAAAATAGCTATAGGTTTAGAATATCGGAGGAGATCCTCTTCCTCTTCATCACATTAGTTTCTCATCAATATTACTGACTTAACTTACTTGCCGGAGTCTTTGTGTTTTATTGTTTGCACATAGGATCGCTGCTGCTGCCACATCGTGGCTCGCAGACCATGGTGGATGATCGTGGATCATGATCAAGGATGGGGATCCTGGTGGCAGCTGATCAGGGAATATTAATACAACCAGATTGCTTCCCTTCATCTCTGATGGACATTTTCTGAAGTATATACCCTGTTAGACCCAGTCTTTTGTAAATATTGTTATTTGTTATATCTGTCTGTCCTGGGAGAGGGATCCCTCACCTGTTAATAGGGCTTTTTCTCTTGGTAAGGGGTTAAGGGCAGAGGATGTCTCACCTTGTTAAGCCTTATGAGACAGCATTTGATTGATTGATTGTCATTGTGCTGTTTTTATTTCAGGCGAATTTTCATCAATTTTTTTGTTATTTTTTCTGTTTTCATCTCATGAGGATTTTGTCTCGGACAAAGAACGAGACCTCCTGAATTCCTACAATATCAATCCAACCCGTAATGAACTTCTGGCAATTGATAAATCGACATTGCAGGTCACCTGTGCCAGGGTGTTTGAGCAAATATATGCCACTGTTCAACGGAGGTGGAGCGAAAGGCATGGCCAATGACATGAGGGGGCAGCTGGCATTACCCTAACGTCTGACTCCCTTGCCCCATCTAAGTGTGAGGACCCTCTTTCTCCCTCAGAACGAGTGTCATCATTGGACACAATAAAGACATGTCACCGGGGTCTCCCAACAACAGCCAGAGACAAACCAGTTGCTTTTCAGCACATTTATTATCAGACGCACTTGCAAACATAAACCTTAAAAGAACTTAAACGGTCCGGCGGTTTCTGCTGGCGTGGCAGCTCAGCTCAGCTCGGTCTCTTTCTTCTCATATGTCAGTCAGTGTCTCTCCTTCCTTCTCTCACTGTGGCAGCTCTGCGGTGCCTTATGATTCCAGGGAGAGCCAACTAATCTCCGCTGTGCCAGTCACGTGTCCCTGGTTCACCTGGAGGTACCCCATCCACAGTATATACTGGTAACTGTCTCAGTGAGTTTACAAAAATGTGAACATTTAATACTTCAATCAAATGATTTAAAATGTATGAAATAAGCTGTTAAAAGGAGGGAAATTGGATATAAAGTTTGTAAAATGTATGTCTTTAAACTGGTGTTTGGTTTAATTTCCTCTGCGCTTTCTGTGGGATTTCATTTCAACACAATTGTGGAGTTGTAGAGTTGTCAAAATCTAGAAGGTTTCCTAGTTATGGTCATAAAACATTTATCATGTCATAATTACTTTTTCAAATAAATGTTGATAATATTTAAATTATATTTGGAAGAAATTAATTTAAAAAGGGGATGGGCAAATTCAAAAAATGCCCCAATTTTGTGTGTATGGTTTTTTACAGAGCATTTAAAAAAGGGTTTGAGAGAGTCAACCAACAAGTCTATTCACCACGCAGAGATAGAGCCCATGCTCTTTTAATTTTTAAAGGAAATACACCATGAGCAGTTTGGAGGAAATCCTTGTGTTTGGTGGTTTCTCATTCATACAGACTATTTGATTTATTTTCTTATGTTGGCATTTGATCAAAGGGACACATGAGCCAGTCTCTGGAGAGCCAGTCTGATCTCTCCAGTGACCACCTGAGCCTTCTGAAGTCTCTGCTCGGCATCATCGAGAAGAAGTGAAGAAGTGACTTTGGCCAGAAGAGGAAAATAAATCTCAAGGTGATGAGAGGAAAGATGTGAGACAGAGAATGAAAAGGAGGAGTGCGTGTGGACATGAAACCTTGTTATCCTGGCAACAGATGGAGACTGAACTGTGTGTATTTATTGTGATTAATGAAGGTGCTTATCAATAAGACAATGCAGGGGGGATATTAAGTCGTCGATCTGGCAGGAGGCTCTGACTATAATTGAAAAATGCTCTCTCTGAATGTGGAGCACATAGAACCTGATTTTTTAGCTAAAGCTGAGAGTTATGCTCAATGTCATGAAGCAACACAGTAATGTTCAGCATGTATTGGTGTCTACACATTGTGAAATAGTGAAGGCTCAAATTTTGAGCCTTTAATTTCTAATCACTATATTAAGCATCAACTCATCTACCTGTAGCTTAATTTCCCAGTAAAAGTTGTACCATCCATTTGTAGGCGTATATGTTTAGTTGTCATTTGCAGAGTGTAGCATGCTACTGCTCTAAAGTAAGATGATAAACATTTAATTTAATAAACAGCATATTAACTGTAAGTGAGTTAGCATTGTGATGTTAGCATTTCTTTCAGAGCACTGATCAGTCTCGATTTACTAGAATTACTGCACTGCAGTTGTGTGCCTCCACCAACCAGTGTATTCTCTGCACACATATCTTTCTTCAAATTCATATAAAGGTCAGTGTGACCTTTACCTTTGACAACTGAAACGTAATAACTTTGTCTTCCAAGAGAAACCTGATCAAAAGTTGAAGAAATTCCCTCAAGTATGGACTGGGGGGACATGAGGCATAGACGGCTCCACTGCCCGGGCAAGATATCAGACAGCCAGGCCGTAACGCCACCAAGCCCGGGGCAGACACCCAGGGGCCTATCCACAGCTCCGCCTACAGCGTCCATTTTGGGTCTTTTTATACATGTTTGGACAGTACTAGCTCTGTCAGGAGACGATAGAGGAATCCAAGTGTCACAAACTGACGCGACCAAATGTGCCCAGCTAAGCCATTTGTTTAAAACAAGCTTGTTGCTGCTTGAAGGTCCGGAACAAATTCCAGAAGCAGAAATTGACTAAAGAAACAGGTCTGCAAGTTAAAGCTATAATACTACGATCTGAATTCTGTTTCTGTCTCTTGAAAATAAGTGGAGGACACTTCTTATAATGGCTTTGTATATGATGAGATGCTATGACTTATGTCATAATAGTGGCTTAGTGTTTTATAACGATGAGAAAATTACTTTTAATTAAGATTGATTATTGTAATTTTTTTGGTTGACAATGGGTGATATTCTACGGGGTGTGCATGGGAATGTACTGCATATTTGCTTTGACACTGTCAAATATTTATCTTCACTGGACACATTACTACACTGCTCAAACAAATTAAAGGAACACTTTTTTATCAGGGTATGGCATGAATTCAATTGCACTTTTTTTTATAATTATCTGGTCAGTTAAGTAGCAGAGGGGGTTGTTAATCAGATTCAGCTGCATTGGTGTTGATGGAATTAACAACAGGTGCACTAGAGGGGCAACAATGAGACAACCCCCAAAATAGGAGTGGTTTTGCATGTGGAGGCCATTTCAAGTTTCTCCCTCTTGATCACTTCGACTGGTTTTCCATTAGTGTTGGCTTTAGCTAGAGTCATTATCTCTACTGGGAGCATGAGGCGATTTCTTAACCCTACAGAAGTTGCACAGATTGTCCAACTCCTCCAAGATGGCACATCCATGCGTGCCGTTGCAAGGAGATTTGATGTGTCTCCCAGCATAATCTCCAGAACATGGAGGAGATTCCAGGAGACAGGCAGTTACTCTAGGAGAGCTGGACAGGGCCGTAGAAGGTCCTCAACCCATCAGCAGGACCGATATCTTCTGCTTTGTGCAAGGAGGAACAGGTTGAGCACTGCCCGAGCCCTACAGAATGACCTCCAGCAGGCCACTGGTGTGAATGTCCCTGCCCAAACAGTCAGAAACAGACTTCATGAGGGTGGCCTCAGGGCGTGACGTCCTGTAGTGTGCCCTGTGCTGACTGCCCAGCTCCATGGAGCTCGATTGGCATTTGCTATAGAACACAAGAATTGGCATGTCCGCCACTGGCGCCCTGTGCGTTTCACAGATGAGAGCAGGTTCACCCTGAGCACCTATGATAGACGTGAAAGGGTCTGGAGAAGCCAAGGAGAACGCTATGCTGCCTGCAACATCGTTCAGCATGACCGGTTTGGTGGTGGGTCAGTGATGGACTCTGGAGGCATATCCATGGAGGGACGCACCTCAGGCTTTACAGGAGCTCACTGATGCCCTTAGACAGACCTGGGAGGACATCCCACAAGACACCATCCGTTGTCTCCTTAGGAGCATGCCGCAACGTTGTCAAGCATGCATACAAGCACGTGGGCGCCACACAAGATATTGAGAAGCATTTTGAGTTGCAGAACTTGAATTTTGGCAAAATGGACAACCGTGCCACATCACTTTTTCACTATGATTTTCGGGGTGTCTATAAAATTGAGCCCTCTGTAGGCTGAAAACTTTTATTTCCATCAAAGATGTGGCATCCTTTTGTTCCTAAGACATTAAACTGTCCATATCAGTATGAATATCCAACATTCTTTTTTTCACAATGAGATCTGATGTGTTTTCAAAGTGTTCCTTAAATTTTTTTGAGCAGTGTAGTTTCCCAATATTATTATTTCGCCCAATCCAAGGTCAAACATCTAAGACAAAGTGGTTTCGTTTGTGTTTTCCTTTTGCCTGCGACCATGTTCGGTCAGCTCAATGTCTTTCATTTCACTCTTGAACTCTCATAAAAGCTCATAAAAGCTCATAAAAGCTATGGAACTAAAAAACAAGTGGACAAATAAAAGGGAAAAAAAGAAATATAGCAGACAATCAGATCTTCTGCATTTGCAGAGACACAGGAGTACATTTTTGTAGATTTTTCCCTTTAGGATGTAGTTACACCATTTTCTCTCCTTTTTTTTAAAACAACAACAACAATCTTTTCTTCATTTCTCAGACTACAACTATCCATTCCACTGCAGAAACACTTGGGGCCATCTCAGAGACAGCTCTGCTATTGACTGCTCTCTTTTAAGCAGTGGTGAAGCAGTATGTCAGGGAAGAATCGATATCAGCCGCCTACGAGAACTACATGTGTGTTTGTGTTTGCTTGTGTGTGTGCTGAGAAATGCCTCAGCCTATTAGTCGCATTCATCATCCGAATCCCATGGTGGTGGTATGGTCACCGGTACATGCCGTGGTGTTTACACACTCAGGCTCCTTAAGCACCCTGCTCTATTAACTCCCTGCATTTACATGATGCCCACATCCATTCGTTTTGTCCCTTGAGGTGAAGAAGCGGTGGCTGTGAACCATAAATAACACAAATTGTCCAATTTCTGCTCAGGTTGGATGTTGTTGGTATAATTGCAGTTCAGATAATGACTCCTATTTCTGCTTGGGTGGTTGGTCAGCAGTGGAGAGTAACTAAGAACATTCATTATGTGAGTGCTTCCTCTTAATAGTAAAGAGATTCCAGAGGGAAATATTCCACTTTCCAGTTCACTTATTTTATCTGATTTTGTGTAAATATAATAAGGGGGTGGGAAATATCATGTATATTATTGTTGTAACTCTCAAGCAGGCATGGTATTTGTGAAAAATCAATACAAATCTTCAACATACAAAATAAAAGTCTGAATTGCATGTTATCGAATTAAATCTTAAAATATTTTACTAAAGACCTGCGGATACTGAACAAAATACGAGCAGGAGGTATTACGTCAAAAATATGAAAGTGTGAGTAACACAATTGAATTCATGAGAATACTGAATGAAATATGAGAATATTGAAGTTGAAACTGACTCATTACTGAGTAATGTAATATAAAATATTTAAATTAAACATAAACTAAAATTTGAATTGAATGGAACCCCACATAATGATTTGGAAGCCTGGTGATATTCAGTTAGAGAGGGACATATCTCTGACCAATATTCACTCTATTTTATCTCTGTATTTGGTCTCCACCTCTCAGAGTAATATCTGACTCTTTGGCTGCTGTGTTTAGGAGCTAGTTGCTAACTTTGTCTTTCCATCATGTTGGTGCCACTAATTGAGAGCTTGTAAAGTCTGTTTCAGAATAAAACTAAAGGACAAAGTTGTCGGCTGTAAAACCAAAACTGCTCTGAAAGATGCGTCAGTGCTACAGAAAGGTAATGGGAAGCTGCAGCGTCGGGTGATGGATCTGGCACGACAATATCACATGACGCATCAAACACAAATATTGATTATGACAGCTTTAAACTATTTCAGTACCTCTGTCACCATGTTTGGTCAGACTTGGCCTCCTCTTGTCCTTGTCTTCTTTGTTTGAGACATCATTCATTCAAAGCCAAACTTGTCCCTCACGGTGCTGTGGCTTCTGATCGCATCTGGTCCCCAGTGATACATAAGGTCAACTGCAGACTTCTGAAAACCTTCACTCTGTTAAAAATCTCAAGAATAATAAAAGGCAGAAAGTTCAGGCTTGCTCCCAGAGGTCTTCATGTATTCTTTGTAAAGGTCATCCCATACAAAAACACATATCAGAGCTTGACAGCAAGGATGCACAATCAGTGAATAGTAAGATTTATGGTAAAACGTGTATATAGGTTTAGGTTTGAATATAGACAGGTTTTTTTTCCTGGAGATGGAGCCCTCTGATGGTCAGACCACTTAGGAGAGTGCTTGTTACAATACAAACAATATCACATTTATGGATGGCGGATCGATGCCCATTAGATGATCAGGATCATTCAAGCAGCACTAAATGAATTCACCTGATAAGGTGAATTGTTTCATGGCCAAACATTTGACCATTGTTCCTCCATTTTGGCCACAGCTTTCTAAATAACCTTGTTCCCTTTTCCATCTAAATGCAAATGGACAAGTGCTGAAGGAAGTGGAATACCACTGCCATTTGCTATCTTCCCATTTGTGTGTGCACTATTGTAACCACAAGGTTTTGTTTAGGTATTGTGAGAAATGCAATGCCCTCTCACTCTATGAATTCCAAGAAGGTTTCAGATGGCCCTGAACGTGATGGGAAATGCAGATATTAATACATGTGTATATAGGAGTCTCCGTGCATTTTGTTTATGGTGTCAGTGACCAGGAATGCAAAGCCTTACCATGCATGGCGAAAGCAGGTTGGGGTCTTAAAAACAACCCATAAATATATTGATTTGTATTTGTAGCAGAGGTGGGAAGTAACTAGTACAAATACTTCGTTATAGTACTTATACTTATATAGTATTTTTCTTGGTATACATTTTTCTGACAATTTGTAAACTTTTCGTTTACTCCCTTCATTTTAACACAAATATCTATATGTTCGACCCCTTATATTTTTCAGAAAAGGTTCGCTACTTTTGTTTAAACTATTTGAGGGCAATTATCAGTTATTTTTGTATTGAGTTGGGCCTTTCTAACATTTAGACAGATTTCAACCTTAATGGACAAAAACACAGAAGAGACTGTATCCTTGTTCCCTATTCATCACAGACGCAGTCACAGTTCATATGTTCGTGACAAGAAGTAACAACATGGAAGAAGAAGTAACAACATCACTGACAATGTTGATAACGATGAAGCAGAACAACATTTATTATTTAAATGAGGAATACCTAATTCAATACATTGTACACATTTCCTCCTGGACAGTTTTTCGTACTCACAAATCTCTTCTTGCTTTAACCCTATTTCAGTAAATAGTTTGATTAATTTTATTTGAAGTAAGAATATTTAAAGTTAAGTCTTTGACCTATATTAATGTGACATGACTCTGACTATGACTGTTTAATTTGCAAAACAAGTTTGACTTTTACGCTTTGAGTCTATTTCAGAACCTGCACTTTCAAATTGTTCACTTGAGTAAAAAGGTTGAATCAGAAGTTGTGCTTTTACTTGATTCATTTTAAATTCAAGTACCTGTTCTTCTACTTAAGTAAATAATGTGTTCTTTACCACCTCGGCTTACAAACAACTTTCTCTCTAAGGAATCTTGAGAAAGACCCAAAGGTCACAAGTATTTTCAAAAAATTGTTAGACTTAATGTGACAACAATAGAGGTTGTCCTCTAACTGCATCTCCACTCATGAAAAGATGAAGTGGATCAGTATTATTATTAGCATTATTGTAGCTAAACTATGGACAAATGTGAGTCTAAATCCATCTGTGTGTAATGAGATTTGTAAATGTGTACATGGATCTGCAAATCTGTATTTGGAATATGTGTGTGTGTAGACAGATTTGAAAATGTGTAAAGCTAATATCTTCAAATATTCAAAGTTCAAGGTCACAGTGGTCCAATAAAATATTGTTTTGGGTCTCTTGAAAGTGATATCTCACCATCCTGAGGGAACTTTATCAACTTTTGATCAGTTGTCAATTGGAATCGAAGATGAGTGATTGGTTTTCTGTTATCAAAGGTCACGGTGACCTAATATAAATCTGGTTAATATGTACACGGAAGCTGCACGGTAATTCTATAGTTTTTCATTTGAATTTTTTCAATAAATTATTATTAAATAGAGTTGGTAGGAGCCTGGAGCACCCAGAGCAATAGTAGAAATAGGTTTAAGGGAGCAACAGAAAATGTGGCGGTAGAAGAAAAATAATAATAAAGAAAAAGGGAAAGAATAGTGTGGTTGCTGATTAAGCAATCATCCTTACAGCTCTGATATCTGACAAACCCAGTATACTATACTTAAAGCTGAAGGTTTTTTCTTAACCATATGTCGCAAGCAGAGACCATTAAACAGATATACAAACAGAATATCATTTTTTATTTCACATATAAAACAGAAAATCTGCGAGCAATCCCACAGAGACACAATAAATCCATCTATCTGCATCTTTAACTTTTCTCTCCTTCAGTTTGATTCGCTCTCCTCACCTGACTTTAAGTGTTTTCTGCTAGAAGCAAAGAGGCGAACGATCCTCGTCAACCTATACTTCTTCTTTTGTCCTGGTGCTGCAGGCAGCTCGTTGGTTTGTTCACAGCTCACCGGTGCAGGCTCAGGTGCTGGCACAGAGCTCACATCCTCCACCTCCTCCTCCAGAGGCTTCTGGCTGCTCTGTCCTCCTGTGGTCTGTCTGACCCGCCTCTCTGATATTTCTCTAAGATGCTGGATCATTAAGCGTAGGGCAACTTTTGACCTTGTTTCAGACTTCAGCTTTGCTTTGACCTTATCATAGCTTCCCTGAAGTTTGATCCAGTTCGACTGTAGTCTCAGCAGTATCCTCTGTGTTTCGAAGAGCTGGATGTGGAGGTCAGCAGTCACTCTCTTTCCATGCATCGGTAAATTCAAGAGCTTCACATTGTCATTTACCAGATTCTCTTTCTCCTTTCTGAGTTCTACTTCCCTCTCACTTGCCTCAGGAGTTACAGCTTTAGCCACCTTTTCCTTTTCTTTCATTGGCATCAGCTCCTCCGTGATCTCCTTAGTACTATTAATCAGTTTATTGTATAACAGTGCGACAAATTATGAGTTCCTTGTTGCCAGTTGAGCGATTCGACGAAAAATCCTCGCACCGCTCTTCTGTAATTTTGAATTTTTCTTTCATCATCTCCAGTTCTTCACTGAGCTCCTGATTTTTACTTTCCATATTCCAGTTAATCTGTTTGAGTTTTTCTGCCTCTGAGGCTTTAGTATTAAACTGTGTGCACCGCTCTTCTATCAGTTTGAACTTTTCTTTAACAAACTCATTTACCCTCAGTTTTGTCCTTTCACCTTCCTTCAGCAGCTCTGTGTGTTGAGGGCTTGTCTATGGTTTAGTTTTACAGGTGATTACTCTGAATATCTTAAGCGGAAAGAATAACATTATGACTCACTATTCAACTCCATCCAGGCTATATATAATAACTCTATATGTTATTAAGCAAAGCATTTCTTTAATGTCACAGTGTCACTGGTTATAGATTGCCTTGATGAAGTATTCAGATTTGAAAAAATGTCATTTATATCTGTCAATGTGTAGACGAATCTGTGAACGCATACATGCTAACCCTAACCCTAACCCAAATGGCTTTTGCCATATTGTTGACTGGTCTGTATTTTCAGCTCTTGAAGCAAAATACTTTTCATTCATTAATCTCCATGTCTGAGTTTAAAGATATAAATACACTTTCAAATCTGATTTGGGTTAGGGTCCAATGTTTAACATTTGGATGGAAAGGATTTATTGGCAGATCTTAATATAAAATAATCCTAATGATGTTTTCACTACTGTGTTTCATCTAAATTGTACAAATTGTTGTGTTTCTTTAACCTAGAATGGGCCCTTTATATTTACATACTTTCTATTTACATCGGGAGGGGGTCCTCTCTATTGAGGCCGCCATGTTACTGAAGGCTACTATTACTAATAATGATAATAATAACAGTAATAACAAAAAAAGATAACCTTATTGTGACACACTCACTTGCCCCTCTGATAAAGAGAAATAATGAAGTATAGAAAACATCAGGCCTTTTATACACAATCCATCATGGGGATTGTAATACTAAACTGTCAGAAAGAGGTCTAAGTTTATCTTAATGGTTATCATCGAGGCTCTAATTTGAAGAACTTCACAACTGACACTGGTTTCAGGTCAGCAGTTGTTGATAAAATCCAAGGGCAGACAGAGACTTTTCAACTCTTAGGTAGTTATTGCTTGCAACAGTCATTTCTGATGGCTTTTGAATGAGTTTAATCCTTCTTATGTTTAATAACATGTAAAACTACAGCATATGTTAATTTGAATGGCTTTTTAATCAAACGTTCAAAAGGGAAATTGGTATGTTTCAAAATAGTTATACTTTTTGTTAAAAGGTAGATATGTTACATTAAAAACACTGATTAGAAATAATTGCTTCCGTAGCTTAGTAATCATTAGCACACACACAAATGTGGTTCATAGTCGCTCTGAATCCTGTCATTTGAAATTGTGATACCATTTTAATTGATGTATACAATATACAGAGGATGTGCATTAATGATTTGAAAACAAACAGAAAACTGCACAAGAAGTCAATATTTGTTGTTTTGAAGCTTTTCAATTAGTATTCAGTTATTTGTGCAATTACACTGACACCTGTTTTCATTCATACCACATTTAGCTGTATTATAAAAAAAACATGAAGAGCAAGGAAAACAAAGCCTTTATGAGAGCAAATGAACCTCACAACATTTTAAAAAGTGGCTATAAAGTTATACTGCATAAACAGGAAATATTGCACATTGAGAAAAAGGCTCTTGGGATGACATCATTATTAATTAAGTGAAAAGAAGGAGCAGAAAGTGTGATCAGCTGAGCCTTGGCAAGGAAAGTTGTATTTGTAGTCTACTAAACCATTAACACCCCTTCTTTTACCCATAGCTATAAAATGCAATTCATTACCTAACAAGCACTCTCCAAAAAAATAAACTATGTACACAACAAGAATTTTGGGGAAAAGATGATCTCTAATTGACATCATTTAATATAAATTAAAGTGTAACATCGAGAAATAAATTATTTAAACTCAAGAGAGATTTGGACGACTTTTCTGATCCCTTCGCTGTCAGTAAATGACAGTTGACAAACAAAAACATGCAACATTGTGTGAGCGCATTTCAACAAATAATTATGTGTTTTGAGACATTGCTTTGCTGCCACAGTTCTGATCACAGATAAACAATTGTATTCAGCTTTTTAAAGTACAGTAGCCATCTAATTATATATCTGAAGAACCAGCAATGTCCCTGATGTTTTTCTTGAACCAAAATGATATTATATTCTGATATTTAGAATTGACGGTGAGAGTCTACAATAAGGAAGATTTCCCTCCTGAACACTGTTTTACACTCTAGAGTTGTTCACAGGTCAAAATCAATTGGACTTTGTTTGTCGTCTTGATATAGGATTTTACCAGGGACGAAAGAGACTTAGTTGACTTGACTAATTTTTGACTCTGAATTAATTTATCTTAACTTGAGGCTTCACCTGGGACTCAATGTTCTTGACTTGGGACTGAATTAATTGGACTCGAGATTTGACGAGGGACTGAAGTAATTTCACATGGAATTTGAAACAGGATTGATTTGGTACTTGGGATTTAATTGTTCTGATTTGGGACTGCATGGCTCTGAATTTCATTGACTGGGGACCTGACCTGTCACCTAATTATCACTAAATTGCATTGACTTGCTAGGACTTGACATAACATGGATTTGAGTTGGGCCTGAACTGTCTTGACTTGGAACTGAATCATCTTACCTTAGGACTACTCAGTTTTCATTTGCCTTGACTTGGGACAAAATCGCCTCACCTTGGGACTGCTCAATTCTGAATTGCCTTGAGTTTGGACTGAACTGTCTTGATAGGGTATCTGATCAAATCTTGAGTTGGGACTTTTTGAGACTTGCTTCAGATCTTCAAATAATGTGTTGCCTCCAGCACCATGATTATCCATCTATTAACTTTGATAATGAAATATTGTGACCATGTAGCTGATAGGGAGTCCGAAAGGGACCCTCTGAGGGACTAGACATAATGAAGACATTCTACCCAACCTGAAAACACTGACTAATATTTAGAATCTGTCCAACCCGGAATGGCCTCGATTACAAGGACACAAGCGGAACCATGAAGACTTCTACTTTCCAAGTCATCTGACTGATAAAATTAAAACAAAAGCACTGCATACAAGCCTGTAAATGTGAAACAAATCTAATTCATGTAATGACAGTAGTTGAGCAAATTTCCAATAAGAATATGATGTTCCTATTTGTACCGATTGTTTTAGTTTTAAGAGTTTTAGACTTCTGCAATTGAATTGAGTCTTTTCGAGGTATACTGTATGTACCGTATCATCTATCGCTGAACAGGCTTTTACTGCTGGTTCTGCTGGTAAATCACAGTCAGGAATGTTGCACAATGAGCTAAGACAAAGAGACGAGACAAAAGCATGATTGTTGCAATTAAGAGCATATGGGATTCGATAAAATAAGGCATTGCTTTAATGAAAACATTTGGACAAACAGTTCACAGTTTTAAATAATGCTTGATTGACTAGCAGTTATGACGTTCTCTTCAGTATTGATTGTTTCAGTCATCACATCGGCACAAAACTACGACTGGACCTATACGCCGCTTAGTTTCCGACACAGATTACCTGATATGTAGAGATGAAGGCAGCTGGCCAATCACAAATAAAGCAGGGTGGGCAGGCGAGAGTCAACACACGGACGCAAAAGTAATGAAGTAAGAAGTAAGAAATTAGGTAAATTCAACAAATCCAACCATAAAAACCAACCATTTTAATCTGTGGATCAACATCTGCAGACTGAAGGTGCCAAACGATAGGAGTGAGAGGATACTTCATACACAACCGCTCTATGCTACAAGCACAGTTAAGAAAGAAAACAAAAATTCCCCTTATACATATTAGAGCCACATATTTCTTTGATATTCGTGGAAATATTTATTTGAGATCTTTGACTTATCTAGAATAAAAAAAAAAAATTATGAATCCATTATAGATTCCAGGTGGGAGAAGAAACACTTAAATAATAAGGCCAAAGGACCAGCTTTTTTCTTTGAATGCTGCTAATATAGCCTATTTACAATCATCTATTGTATGCAACAGAAATAACCTCTGTTTTCACTAATGAGCTGATATGTTCTGGCCATTTTTAAATCAAAGAAGAGAGTAAAACTAAACGAACAAAAGTGAATTCATTAATTGTGCTTTTTAACCCACAAATCCACTCCATCACTGAAATGGGACGATTTTTAGAGGCACCATTTGTAGTGCTTACATGAGTCAATAAGAATCTCTAAAGCTATAACAAGGACTGAAAATACAAATAGTAAATATATTTATATATTTATAAAGTTGATACAATTCCCTTCCAGTCCGATGTCCTCTTTAAAAAATATTTTCTTCACACTGTCACTTGTTTGACATGAAGGATCCCTCTGTGTCAACACTCAAAGCCCTTATGATGCTCTAAGAGAGAAAAGTCTTTGCTAGGGTGGATTCTAGTTACCCCAAAATATGGATGACACAGGAAGCTTGTGCTAAAAAGCAGGAAGTGTTTAATGCAGGAGGCTGTTCTAACGTGATAATTGTCCTCGGTGTGTCAAAGGATTCCTTCTACTTAGTGGTTAAACAGTTACCTCGTTCTTACTGGCAGTGCGGTATGTGTGGTGGTGGCCGGGAATGTACTGTAGGTGGTCCACTGTGTGTGTTCGTCGGGAGGCAAACGCCTGCCTCTTAGACGTGGGCGCTTGGTGGTTGACCGTCAGTGTGTTGTAGGAATCATTAGAGGCACTGGGTTGAGAGTGCATCTTCGCTATCTTATGGCGGTCCATGACCGGCGTGGTTGGCATCAGCATGTCAGCGTGAGACATGGCACGTGACATTGCCTTCTCCCGGAACTTGTCACGCCTCATTGCCGGGGACAGCAAGGGATCCTGGGAAAGGAGGCGGTCCGCTGACAGCAGCTGCTCCTCTGAGAGGTGTCGGCTGCTTCCATATGCAGCGGCTGCCATGACGCCATATGAAGATAAGCCATAGTCTCCGCGTCGCGGTGTCCTGGGAGGAGACAGGACGTGGTCCTGGGACATAGCCCTCTGGACTCTGCGGGGCCGCTGCCTCTGCTGTTGCTGCTGCTGCTGCTGGTGCTGCTGGTGCTGCTGATGTTGCTGATGCTGCTGGTGCTGCTGGTGCTGCTGGTGCTGCTGATGCTGCACAGGATCAGCATTCAGCTTCACCATGTGGGTCGGTCCCCGGCCACCGAAGTCAGGATGATGATGCTTCCTTGTGTAGTACTCCTCCACATCCTTATCAACTAAGAAGTAAGGAAACGGATGTTGTATTAGAATAACTGGTTTTGCTTTAAATAAATAAACACATCCTTGGATTCTTTTAGAGTATGGTTTACATCTGCATAAAATTAGGTGTTTTGTATTCAAGCAATATAATTATTAATTTTTAAATCTCCATCTGAAAGTGCACTCTTGTCTCATTAATGATTCCTATGTTTCCTAGAATAACATTCTATACCGCTCAATAACAATCAACAACAATGATGTTTTGTCGGGCTCCTTGGGGCCATTTATACAAATTTGTTCCATACAAGATGCAATTTGCAGCATGACATCATTTCTGTTCTCATTAACTTGACACGTTTATCTCCACAAATCATTGAAACAAGGACCCTGCAGTAACTCAATATTGCAAAGGTATCGGCAATATTCAAGAACCAATCCTTTGTGAAACGTGATGCTGCCAAGAAACTCTAAATCACCTTTGTGCCTTTGGACTACAAGAGTTGAAAATATTATTTGTTTATGTTTTGTGCCTTTTCTTCCACCATAGAGGACATTAAAGACCCAGATATATCCCATCATGTCCACCGGTAGTCATTATCCTAAAGGTGGAGAGCGGCCATTGGCCAACCTCAGGACTAAAGCCCACCTGCGCCAAAACCATTCATTGAACACAACTAATGGTTTCTCCTGAGGCTTTGCAGATTCCCTCAGTGGAAACTGTCATTATATAAATTGATTCACTACCTGATCAATTGGTGACACTGTCACATCACAGGGATGGTCCCCGTGGACAGAGCACCAGTGTTTGGGTGGATGTTTTCTCTGGCCTGAAGGGTTGCCTTCAGGGTTCTGTTCAAATGAGCTTCAGATAACCTCTAACTGTGCTGTGTATTCTCTGGTGACATAAACCAACTGCCAAAATACTCTTTTTAGTTCTTAAATATTTTAAATAGGTTGAGCACAACAGAGGTTGAATTCTGTTAAAACAGCTTTAAATCCTTTTTGCTCATGAAAAACAGGACGAGGCCTCATTACGGTGCCACAGTCCTCATCAGTCCTCAACAGTTCATGTGTTGTTTAATTCCTCTGCCAGAAAGACGGTCCTCCTCTGGGTTGTGTGTGTCGTAATGGTGAAGTCATTACGGCTGTACTTACCACAGGCAGGGATCACTTGTCTGCAGAGTTCTGTCAACCCTTTATATTTTAAGCAACTCTGATACTCAAGAGAACGCAACCACTGAGACTCTGTGATTGGCTGCTTCAGCTGAGGGGTTGTTACCTCTGCAGTCGTTTATTATTAAGGAACACAGAGGTCGGATAACTATTTTAGTACCATACTTCGTCATATGGGAATTGTTTGTCTGTATGCCCAGGGAGAAGTTTCATGCCTGGATACAGAATGTCACCTCATTGTCCCTCCATGAGGGGTTTCACGTCCACTGCTCTGTGCATTCCTAATGACAGTGGTCCGAGTGCTCTAGTGTCTTCCCCCACAGAATTGGTTTAGATGTGACATTATGGCAGAAAATGTCAACCAAACGCAACCAGAGGCGACAAATGTGCAGACAATTGACAAGCCGTGGCCCGTAGCTCCACTAATAGGTCAAAATCAAGGATCCAGTCACTGTGAGAGATCTGAAGTGATTATACACTCAAGCCCTTTTTGGAAAGAGAAAAACACGTGGCAGAAACATATTATATAAGAGGATCCAAGCCTACGCCTCAGAAAATAGGGTGTAGAGTGGTCAGATTTACCCCAGGTTAGGTGCAGCATTAAAACAAAGGGGAGACTGCATTCTTGTTTGCCTGCTTTTCTTCCTTGTTTCTTTTTTACTTTAAGGGATAGTTCACCCAAAAATGATAATTCACTCATTATCTTCCCACCACTCTGCCAGTGGAGGGGTGGGTAAAGTGTTTGACTCCACAAAACTCTTCTAGAGTGTCAGGGGTAAACAGTGTAGCAGCCGAATCCAATACAACCAAAGATTTTAGTGAACTGTCTTCAAACGTTAAAAACTCCATACGGCTCCTGTGGTGTCATTTAAGTGTCAAATAAGACCTGACATTCATATTCGACTATACACAACGTAATTTACACCATCTT